>NC_037670.1:181468183-181741291 GCF_003255815.1 Theropithecus gelada
CCGCCTCCCGGGTTCGCGCCATTCTCCTGCCTCAGCCTCCCGAGTAGCTGGGACTACGGGCGCCGCCACCACGCCCGGCTAATTTTTTGTATTTTAGTAGAGACGGGGTTTCACCTTGTTAGCCAGGATGGTCTCGATCTCCTGACCTCGTGATCCGCCCGCCTCGGCCTCCCAAAGTGCAGGGATTACAGGCGTGAGCCACCGCGCCCGGCCAAGGGAATACTGATCTTGTTTTAACCACTACGGAATGAATTAGAAACATTTTTATTTGCAGAGGATTCAACAGTAATAAATAATTGGCATATTCTCTCTGTTATTGATGGGCAGCGGTGTTGAAATTTAGCCATTAGCATGTTCAGTAACAGAATGGAGGCAGATATTATTTCTGGAGGTTTTCAAGCACAAAATTAGTTGATTTGAATACTTGATTTAGTGGGGTCTAGAGGGGGCTGAATTACATAACCCACTGCTCGTATTTTTAAAGATGAAAGTATGAGATCTTACCCTTTGGGGTCTTGGTTTCAAAGCCTTTGGATATGGTATTCCTAGCTGTTCTAGGGACATGGGGGGAACTAGATGTAGGCCTTGGTACTAAAGTGTGGCCAGTGGTTGAAATGGGGTAGACCGAAGTCTTTGGCTACGTTATTTCGTCTTCCTGTTTAAAAAGAAAAGACAGAATGTCACAGCAGCTATTCCTGTGTTAGAAATCTAGACGTCACTGATTTCCAGAGACGGCAGAGTTTATGACTGGGCATCAGAAAGCCTGTCTTGGCTTCCGTGCTTTGGTCAGTATTTGCTGACTTTTGTGCAGGGTATCAGTCAGCGTTACCTAACTGTTCACTAAGGATTCGACTCTGAGCTTTGTGGCCTGGGTGAGTTGCAGACTCGGGTTGAGACCCCCGAATGCGCTTTGCCCTTTTCCCTGTACCCTGATAGGGAGAAGATTCCTGCCCTGGAGCGCAACTCCCACAGGAATGCAGGTCCTGTGAAGGCAGTAATTCTTGTCTGTCTTGCTACTGCTGTGTCCTGGCAGGTGTGCCCTGGAAGCATCTTGCTGCGGAAACCCCGATGGTGGTTGCCGTCCCACAGCCCTTGATTCAGAGATGCCCTGGACCCTGGCTGCCTGGAGAGTAGAGCAGGGCCTCACTCCCGCACCCCTCCTGCTGTGTGGCCTGCGGCCCAGCCTGCTGTTGGAAGCTTGCCATGTGGATCAGAAGGACCTGCGTCTTGGCTTACAAAGATTCTCCACTCCGGGGAGCCCTGACTAGCAAATGCCTGTGTAGTGTCGATGCCACAGTCTCGTTGGTGCACACTGCAGTTGCTAGCATAGTGTCCTTTTCTGCCCTGTTAGGTTGGTTTCTTTCTTAAACAGGGCAGCACTGTCATCCCGTTCCCCCACCTTGTCCTTCCTCTTCCCCCTAGCCGGTTACTGAACTGACTGCCGTTCAGGCACTGGTGGGAAATCACTCCTAGAACTTCCGGAACCATAGAGACTGGAGGTGTTCTGAAGGAGAGACTGGAGGTGTTCTGAAGGAGGCTTTGGTGCTGAAACATTGTTGCAGAAATGTGGGGTGGGGCCTCTTCCCCCACCCCCCCCTCACCTACGGGATGTGGTTTGCTTCCCGTGGGGTCAGCGCTGTGCTGGGAGGTCTGAGGTGACATTTTCCTCTGTCTTCCCACAGCTGCCCTGAGTTGGCAAGAAGTGCTGTGCCCAACGACAGGGTCTCATTGCTAATGGTGTGTGGGGGAGACGTGGCTCCTGAGGCCTGGAGCATTCATTCATTCATTCATTCATTCCTTTATATTATTTTACATTTTACTTAACTTTTGGACCACGTCTTGCTCTGTAACCCAGGCTGGAGTACAGTGGTGCAGTCATAGCTCTCTGTAGCCTGGAACTCCTGGGCTCAAGCATTCCTCCCACCTCAACCCCTAAGCAGTTGGGACTACAGGTGTGCGACATAATGCCTGGCTAGCTTCTTATATTTTTTAGTAGAGACGGGGTTTTCGCCATGTTGCCCAGGCTGGTCTTGAACTCTTGGGCTCGAGCGCTTCACCCCTTGGCCTCCCAGAGTGCTGGGATCACAGGCATGAGCCCCCATTCCCGGCCCAGAGCAGTTTACACTAAATGTCAGGACATTGCTGGTAGGAACAGCAGTCGGAGCAGAAGCTCGGGGTGTGGTCGTCAGGGAACTGTGGAGTTTGCAGCCTGCATGAGACACGTTTCTTTTTTTTTTTTTTGGGCGGAGTCTCGCTCTGTTGCCCAGATTGGAGTGCAGTGGCGCCATCTCGCCTCACT
Source organism: Theropithecus gelada (assembly GCF_003255815.1). Classification (NCBI taxonomy): domain Eukaryota; kingdom Metazoa; phylum Chordata; class Mammalia; order Primates; family Cercopithecidae; genus Theropithecus; species Theropithecus gelada. The sequence continues at coordinate 181,470,483 of NC_037670.1, forward strand.
ACAAGCTCCGCCTCCTGGGTTCATGCCATTCTTCTGCCTCGGCCTCCTGAGTAGCTAGGGACCACAGGCGCCCACCACCACGCCCGGCTAATTTTTTTGTGTTTTTAGTAGAGACGGGGTTTCACCATGTTAGCCAGGATGGTCTCGATCTCCTGGCCTCATGATCCGCCCGTCTCGGCCTCCCAAAGTGCTGGGATTACAGGCGTGAGCCACTGCGCCCGGCCTGCAAGACACGTTTCTTACATGCATTTCCGCCAAATTGAGAACTTTGCTGCTCGTCAGCTCTAGGCCAAATAACCTCTTACCCAAAACTTCCAGGGCTGCTTTACGTAATGCCAGGTCTCTGAGAAAGTCAAATCCAGAACTCGAACGAGAAACTATTTTCCACGAGTCTTTTCAGCCGTGTCTTTCAATGTCCATGGGTCAACGGTCCCGGCACAGATGAATTGGCACTGGGCACAGTCTCCCACAGTGGCTGCTGGGGGCTGAGCCTTCCCTGCCAGTCCCTGACAAGCAGGAAAGACAAGTTCCCCTAGTTGGGGTCTGTGCCCAGCATGAGTGATCTATCTAGTGAGTGGCTGGGCACAGTTGTCCCCATCCATGGCTGATGTCTGGTGGCAGTTAGCAGCCACTGGGTCTCAGCCCAAGTCTCCTGTGGAGCCTGGCAAAGCGTTGGTATCCTTTTCCATGTAATATTTAAGGTATTTGTGTAGAGTCTTATGTACTTGTAGGAGCAGTTTGTTAAATTAGGTACCTAGAAGTTGAGCAATTGGCTTGAGAAACGTGTGCATTGAAAATTGGTAGGTTACCAGGCGCAGTGGCTCGTGCCTGTATTCCCAGCGCTCTGGGAGGCTGAGGTGGGCTGATTACTTTGAGCCCAGGAGTTTAAGACCAGCCTGGGCAACATGGTCAAACCACGTCTTTACAAAAAATAGAAAATTAGCTGGGCTTGGGGTGGCGTGCACTTGTAGTCCCAGCTACTCGGGAGGCTGAGGTGGGAGGATCAGTTGAGCCGGGGATGTGAGGCTGCAGTGAGCCGTGATTGTGCCACTGCACTCCAGCCTGGGCAACAAGGAGACCCTGTCTAAAAAAAAAAAAAAAAAAAAAGTCAAAAATGATTTCTCAGAAGGAGTCTTCTCCTATCAACAATGGATTGGGGTCTGTGTCGTCACACTTGCTAGTACTGTCAATAATTTCTAAAATCTGCATCTTGGCTATCTAGGGCAAGCATCTTGTGTTACCTGCGTGTGCCTCTTTTTCTGTGGACTTACTCTCCTGATTTTATAGGAGCCCTTTACGTACTAGTTGATTAGTCCGTGGCCTGCTGTGTTGAAAGTGTGTTTTTTTTTTCCCCCGTTTTCCTTTTGTTCATGTGACTTACTGTGTGGTAGTCTTAATTATTTACACAGACGTGTGTGTGCGCGCGTGTGCCTGTAACGAAACTGCCCCATATTTTTATTTTGTACTCCTGTGTGTGTGTACTTTTATTTACTTGGAAAGGTGGTTGTGTGGAAAACAGCCAGCTTTGTCCCAGACTTCTTGCCCGCATTGTCCACCACGTTTCTGCTGGACTCTCGTCCCATCTGGTTTCTTGCACCCTGTATGGATGGCAGTGCATCTGGAAACGCAGCTCGTTTCCAGCTCGTTTCTAGGCCAGTCTTCGTCATGCTTTCAGATGAAAGGTGCAGTCACCGTGAGGAACACCCCATGTAGATTTGGGAGAGCGTTTGACACCCGAGAGCTATGTGACAGTGTAATTTTTTTTTTCAACGTCCTGTTTTACAGACAGCTGTAAAGTGCTGTCTTAATACGTAGGTGTGCACGTTTCTTCAGTGTATCACTGCATGAAGCTGGGAATGCCCTCTGTGTGTGTTTTCTTTTCTAACTTGTTACGGAAAACCAGGAAGTCGGTACGCCTTACATTGCTTTTTATCTCATCACTTTAGTCTTGGTATTCTGATTTTATTCTATTATTTTTATTTTTTTGCGATGATGTCTTGCCATGTTGCCCAGGATGGAGTGCAGTGGTTTGATCTTGGCTCAGTGTAACCTCTGCCTCCTGGGTTCAAGCGATTCTCCTGCTTCAGCCTCCTGAGTAACTGGGATTACAGGTGCCTGCCACCACCCCCGGCTAATTTTTTTGTATTTTTAGTAGAGACAATTTCACTATTTTAGTCAGGCTGGTTTCGAACTCCTGACCTCAAGTGATCTGCCCTCCTTGGCCTCCCAGAGTGCTGGGATTACAGGTGTGAGCTACCGCGCCTTGCCTATTCTGATTTTAAAAAAGAATTGGAATATCATATTTTTTACAGTTGGAAAACTCTATAAATTTTCTCATATTTACTCCCCCTCCCCTTTTTATTTTTTTGAGACACAGTTTCGCTCTTGTTGCCCAGGCTGGAGTGCAGTGGCGCAATCTAGACTCACCGCAACCTCCACCTCCCGGGTTCAAGTAATTCTCCTGCCTCAGCCTCCCAGGTAGCTCGGATTACAGGCATGCGCCACCATGCCTGGCTTATTTTGTATTTTTAGTAGAGACAGGGTTTCTCCATGTGGGTCAGGCTGATCTCGAACTCCTGACCTCAGGTGATCCGCCTGCCTCGACCTTCCAAAGTGCTGAGATTACAGGCGTGAGCCATCGCGCCCGGCTTATTTTTCTTATTGATATAAGTATTTTTGTGTTGTTTTCCAGCAGGCTGATTTTAGTATTTTACTGTGTGATTATGTTTCTGAGAAAGATTAGTTACTGTGTTTATGACCAAAAATTCCTCTACATGGCACTGTTGGGTTCTCTTGTACCTTGATTTTACTTTGGGTTTTAGATTGTGTAGACAGAGGGTGAGGGTGAGGCTCCCGGCCCTGTGATCTTGAGGGTGAGTTGGGAGCCGTCTGTGCCCTGCCTACCCCAACACCAGGTTCAGCTGCCCGTGAAGTCATTTGTTTCTGGCACATTTCCTAGTTACTGGTATTTTGTAATCATTAAAAATGTTTTTAAACTGTGGCTAGTAATTGTACGTATTTGTGGGGCGCGTGTGTGCAGTGGGTGATGATCAGATTGGGGTGAATGGCAGAGCCACCTCAAACAGTTTATTGCTTTGTGTTGGGAACATTCGGAACCTCTCAGAAAACTGTAGTGATTTCCCAAGCTGTGGTTTGTTGAGGGGTTTTCTTTCATATCAGTTTGCTAATTTACGTGTTCACTGGAAGTGTCCGCGCGGTTTTGAGGCCTGTGATCACACGCCTTTCTCATCCTTCACGTTTGTCCGCGGCGTAAAGGCTTCCGAGTGTTCTCCTGTTGGTTTAGTTTCTCTTTCAGAAGAATAGCTTTCTGATAGAATATCTAATTATTATCCTAAGTTTTTCTTCCTATTCTTCTGGTTAGTTGTGCTTCTGCAGAATATTTATTTGCAGCATTTTTGTTCATTAATAGGAATTTTAAGAATTGCTTTTAAGTTTGACTTGTAAAACATTTTTGTTGATTTCTAAAAAAGTCACTTGTTCTTTTAAATTTCTATTTTCATTCAATGCATAACCCATATGGCATCTGTTTTTTGGAAGGAAGGGTTAAGAAACAGCAAATGTTGCCTTGTCAATTCTGTGAACTTGTATTCTACTGGGCTTTTTTCTACTTGGTTAAGAAATGCTGCTCCTGTGTATCTACCTTAAAAAAGTTTAAGTCCAGACGTGGTGGCTCACGCCTGTATTCCAGCACTTTGAGTGGCCACGTGGGTGGATCGCTTGAGCCCTGGAGATCGAGGCTTCAGTAAGTCGTGATGATGCCACTGCACTCCAGCCTGGGTAATGGAGTGAGACCCTATCTCAAAAAAAAATTGAAAATATGAATCCATCTAGAACATTTGTGTGAGGTGGCCTCACTTTTTCCTCCTCTGTGGACAGTTTGTCCTTCCTCCGTGATGACTTGTGATTTAATTTTTAATGATTTGCTTGTCTGCAGCTTTTCTGGGGAGGAACTTTCGTGGTATTAACCCATCATGAGTACGTTTCTTAAGGACGTGCGCGATTTCTCTCTCGTGAAGGAGAAGCAACACATCACAAGACCAGATTTTGTCCCCACTTCTCAGCGGAGCTTAGAACCATACAGAAAGTGGGCCAGGCGTGGCGGCTTCCGCCTGTAGTTCCAGCACTTTGGGAGGCTGAGCCGCGTGGTGGGTGGATTGCTTGAGCTCAGCCTGGGCAGCGTGGTGAGAGTCTGTCTCCGCAAAGAACAGAAAAAATTAGCCGGGTGTGGGGCCGCGTGCCTCTAGTCCCAGCTACTCAGGAGGCTAAGGTGCGAGGATCGCTTGAGCTGGTGGAGATGGAGGCTGCAGTGAGCCAGGATTGCACCACTCGGCACTCCAGCCTGGGCAACAGAGCAAGACCCTGTACCCCGGCCTGCACAAGAAAACCCGCAGAAAGCAGAGTTAGCTGTTGGTCTTCCCCACCTGGTATTACCAGGGCTGGAAGCGTACTTGAGAGCACTACGTTTTATGGGCAGCATTTTGGGAGGGGGCTGGGGAGGGTTGGTGATGGGCACATCTGGCCACTTAATGTAGTTAAAGCCGTAGCAACTGAATGAAAAGCTTTAACATGAATTCATCGTTTCCTCTGTTATTTGAGTTTTAACATTAACATATCTAGTTCTGCTTTTGTCTTTCTTTTAAAGAGAATTGCATGGGAAGCTTCTCTGCTTTTCCTACAGATGCAGGAGCATAGCTTTGGGCTCCTGAGCTCAGGCCTTCTCAGCTCTCATGAGCTTCAGGAGAGGCAGCTGGAGGTTGAATTCTGGGGTGGGCTATGCCTTCTTATGGAAGTCCCTGATGGGAAGACTGAGGAGCTCTGAGAAGAAACTAGAATGACTTGTCATTACATTTTTATGTGGAATAAGATTTAGATGTCTTTAGAAAAATAAAATTTTGTGAATGTGTGAGTCTACAAAAGTCACAACATTCATTCTACCTTTTTTTTTTTCTCTTTTTTTGAGACGGAGTCGTGCTCTGTCAGCCAGGCTGGAGTACAGTGGGGCGATCTCGGCTCACTGCAACCTCTGCCTCCCCAGTAGCTGGGATTACAGGCCTGTGCCACCACACCCGGCTAATTCTTTTTGTATTTTTAGTAGAGACAGAGTTTCACTGTGTTGGCCAGGCTGGTCTCGAACTTCTGACCTCAAGTGATCCACCTGCCTTGGCCTCCCAAAGTGCTGAGATTACAGGCTTGAGCCACTGTGCCCGGCCTTTTTTTTTTTTTTTTTTGAGACGTAGTCTTACTCTGTCACCCAGGCTGGAGTGCAGTGAAGTGAACTCTGCACTGCGACCTCCGTCTCCCGGGTTCAAGCAATTCTCATGCCTCAGCCTCCTGAATAGCTAGGACTACCGGTGTGTACCACCACGCCTGGCTAATATTTTGCATTTTTAGTAGAGATGGAGTTTCATCATGTTGCCCGGGCTGGTCTCAAAATCCTGACCTCAGGCAGTCTGCCCGCTTCAGCCTCCCAAAGTGCTGGAATTACATGCGTGAGCCACTGTGCCTGGCCCCCATGTTCCTTTTCAAGATTTATTTTAATTATTAATTATGGTGCCCTTTGTCCATCTTGATAAAAATGGGCAACAGTTAAATCCCTCCAGCGCCACAGCCTAACCAGGGAGCGGGGCAGTCTCAGGGCGATGTGTTTCTTGAGGACGCTTAGATGCCTAGGGTGCCATTTATAAAGAGTTCCTTGAATAAAAATCACACTTAGACTTTATGTAGTGGGCAGCTGGAAACAGGGAACTAAAGACTTCCTCTCTCTGCCTCCCACAAAGCCCAGGCACCCCACCCAGCACCATGCCGTCAGCCGTGGGGACAGGCAGCCCAAGGCCGCAGGCAGAGGGGCCCCAGGAGGCCTGGCCTTGTGGGGTGAGGCTGCGGTGCACCCTGGGCCCCCTCCTCTGCTCTCAGTGTGTGAGTCCACTCTCTCTGCTGCCCTCTGGGGTACTCCGTGGACCGCAGCTGTGTCCATACTAAAACATGACCAAAGGCTGTAATTTCCAGCTTTCATAGCCCTGGAAACTCTTTGTCAGGGTATTGTATATTGTGAGTTCCTGGGAAATGGGCGCAAATCAAAGGGACCCAGCTCTGGGAAGGGAGGCCACAGTGTACGCCCCGAGACTGAGAAACTTCAGACAGTCTAAGGGGTTTTTCAGGCATAAACACCCACTGCCCGCCTCCTTTTCTACATGGGAAGGCCGACCCCACAGTGCGCGTTAGTTGGTTTCCGTCTGAAAAGGGTCCCGAACCTGCCACGGGGCATGATGCCAGTGGTAGCTGAGTGTGCCTCACTCCAGGTCCTCCTGGAGTTATCCTCACACTCAGCTGAGGGATGCTGTCCACACCGCTCTCACCGATGTGGACGTGTGCACGCGGCGTGGACGTGCGTCCTTAGCTACCCCTTGAGAAGTAACCCGCGCTGCGTGCTTCCTGGGAGGTTGATGAGCTGCACTGAGGTGGTGACTCTCAGCACGTGGCCTCCACTCACACAAGCATCTGGCTTCTCCTTGAACCTGTGTTGTGCACCAGCCCCAGGAGCCACCGAAGAGTCAGACCCAGTCAGGGCCGTCCAGCCAAGGAGGGGGCGGTGTGGGTGAACGGCGTCCTGCAGTTGCTGGGCCGGAACCTCTGTATCGCTGCGGTGGTGGTTGAAGCTCTGACACGAGTGGGAATGCCGACCCCAGCAGCGCTTCGGGGAATCTTTCGGCCTTTTGTTGGCAGTGCTTCGTGAGCCTCTTATGCTGGAGGGAATCCAACCGGAGACTTTCCGCCTCATCCTCAGCCTTCGCCCGTGCTCTGATTTCCTCCTGTGTCCCCCTGTATGCTCCCGTGCCACCATCCCTCTCCCAGCTGGACCCTGGGCACGTCCCCGTGCCATCAGCCAGTGCGCTCTTGCAGTAGTTACTTCCAAACCAACCTTCACATCTTCCTTCTCTGGAGCCACCTCTTCATAAGTAGCCATGAAGGGTTAACTGTGGTACCTGTCCTTCCTCCCCACCTCTGCCCTTCCTGCTTCTCAGTTCAGCTTCTATGTCACAAGCCCATGACGTGGCTGGCAAAGCAAGTCACTCTCCTGTTTAAAACTGTTCAGGAGCCTGGGCGTGGTGGCCCACGCTATAATCCCAGCTACTCGGAAGGCCGAGGCAGAATTACTTGAACTGGGAGGCGGAGTTTGCAGTGAGCTGAGATCACGCCACTGCACTCCAGTGTGGGCAGCAGAGCGAGACTCTATCTCAAAACAAAACAAAAACCTGTTCAGCCTTCGTAGCTGCTCTGTCCTGTGTTGAAGCCAGGTTCCTAGTGTTTCCCCAGCAGACGGGGTCTGCCGTTCCAGGGCTGTTCCACGCGCCTTTGTATCTGCAGAGTGCAGACAGCACCGCCTTGCTGCGTTGTTTGAAGTCTATCCACCACTGAGCTCCCGAGGAGTGAGAGCAGGGTCTTGCTGGGTGTCCCCAGTGCCCGGCACACATTAAATGTTCGAATGAGCCAATCTTCTGATGGGCCAGGCATGCGATTTTGGTTGTTTGAACAATCTGCAGTGTGTAAGTGGTATTCCTAATTTGTGTAAGTAGGGTCTAACCCCCCAATCTCTCAAAAAAGTCAAAGAAAGGAGCAGTCTCCCCAGGGGCCTCGTGGATTGTGCGTATTTGGGAAAAGTGTTTTTATCTGCAGGAGTTTGTTTTCATCTGCGTGTTATCAGCCAGGCTCCTGCACTCCATTCAGACTCCATTTGGGGAAGAAACTGGAGCCTCCGATAAGATGGCCATGCCCGCGGCAGCTGCGGAACATTCCTCTAATAGCTTCTCGATGATTTCAGTGTGTTTTTGGCTCGGGGGGATGCTGGCAGATCTTGTTTCTGTTTTTAAATTTTATTTAACTGTGGTTACAAAACAGGATGTTTTCTGGTATATTTAGTTCCCCCAATAAAAAGAAACTTGAACCGTTGTAACCAGCCTATATTTTAGTAATTTATAAGGTTTAATATTTAATTCACGCACAGCAAGAAGCAGAAATTATACCCAAACAGTAAATTATCTATGGGCTGTAGAATTAGAAGTGACTTGTTTTTTCTATAACTAATGTGTATTGCCTTTTCAGGACAAATTGCTAAACTAAAATTGTTTAAACAATTAGTGGTAAATTTCCAAAGAAGAGTAATTAATGGTATTACATGGAAAGTTTTAAAAGGCTATATAGAGATTTTAGAAAGTGGCTTTCAGAAAGTGGTGTTGACTCTAGGAGGGTGAGACTGAATGGCAGTGAATGCCCTTTTTTGGTTTTAATTTGGGGAATTTTAGGTTAATTTGTGAGAAAGTTGAGTTGTTTTTTAAAGGATGTTTGTAGAAGTTCCACTGACAAGTTTGTTGGGGGTTCTTCGTGTGAGATCTTGCACAAGTCAGGTTACTTGACTGGAAGGTTCTGAGCAGCTTTTGCAGGGCAGGTCCATGTGGCCCCCCACTGTCCCCTGCCCCGTCTGGTGACGCTTATGCCTGGAAGCGAGGTCTTTCCCCTCCTGATGAGTAGGTGCCAGGAGAGTGACCCTGCCCCTGCTTGGTGCTAAAGACCAGCCCTCACCGCGTGAGGACATTTTGGCCAGTGGTGGTCCACGTAGACTGCGGGGGTTGTGTAAGGTTAGGACGGCATTTTCACTGCGTGTGATCCAGGTTTGCATCCTTGGTATTGAGCTACAGCTGCCTGCAGCGCTCAGTGTTGGGATGGTGGCACAGGTGTGCGGCCTAGCAGCAGTCGGCCGGGCCCTGCAGCCTGGGTGTGGAGTGGGCCGTGCCTTCTAGGCCTGAGTGCGGTGACATCACCTAACATACCCCTCTTGCTAAGCTGTGTGTGACTATGTATCTATATCTCTATCTATATTTTTTGGAGATGGAGTCTCGCTCTGTTGCCCAGGCTGGAGTGCAGTGGCACATTTGTGGCTCACTGCAACCTCCACCTCCTGGGTTCAAGGGATTCTCCTGCCTTAGCCTCTGGAGTAGCTGGGATTACAGGTGTGCGCCACCTTGCCCGGCTAATTTTTGTATTTTTAGTAGAGACGGGGTTTCACCATGTTGGCCAATCTTGAACTCCTGACCTCAGGTGATCCACCCGCCTCAGCCTCCCGAAGCGGTGGGATGACAGACGTGAGCCATCGCGCCCGGCCTGTATTTTGTCAGGAGAACATCGGCACGAGTTAAGCTTAGGATGCAGGTGTTCAAAGTTTTTGTTAGTAGGGGAAAATGCAGTGTTTTGTATCACCCAGTAAAGCCTTTGTAAAGCCAAAACATGAAGTAGATATTGATCACTGATAAGGCTTAATACAGTTGGTTTTGCCTTTTTTTGGTTTGTGAGCTGCAGTAACGGGAAGGCGAGTTCTAGGGAAGTCTGAGCATGAGGTGCTGGGATGCCCATGTCCCCGCACCTTTGTGGACACACTCGTGTGTAGGGAAGTCTGAGCATGGGGATGCCTGGGTCCCCGCACCTTTGTGGACACGCTCGTTTGTAGGGAAGTCTGAGCACAGGGATGCCTGGGTCCCCGCACCTTCGTGGACACACTCGTGTGTAGGGAAGTCTGAGCACGGGGATGCCTGGGTCCCCGCGCCTTCGTGGACACGCTCGTGTGTAGGGAAGTCTGAGCACGGGGATGCCTGGGTCCCCGCACCTTCGTGGACACGCTCGTGTGTAGGGAAGCCTGAGCATGGGGATGCCTGGGTCCCCGCACCTTTGTGGACACGCTCATGTGTAGGGAAGTCTGAGCATGGGGATGCCTGGGTCCCCGCACCTTTGTGGACACGCTCGTGGGTAGTGCACCATGATGCGTGCTCTGCAGCGGGCCTGCTGGTGGAGAGCTTTCGCTGGCACCGAGCTCTTCTCCTCGGTGTGACCATTGGCTCCGTCCTGGTCATCCTCCCGTTAGGCGTCATTCGAAAGGCGTCAAAACTTGGCAGGAGCTTCTACTGAGAAGGGGCACTTGACCCTCGGGTGGGCTGTGTTTAAGTTCTTGGTGCTGAAATTACCTTTGTCTTGCGGCCTCTGTCGCTGGTGGTCGGTGTCTCCTCAGCAGGCTCACCGCCGGGGCTGTTGCATCCGCCTGGCGTGTTGGCTGTGCGTCTGGGATGAAGCCCGGGTGGAAGTCGAGGGTGTGGATGAGGCACACAGGTCCTGAGGCAGGGCGGGAACTGGGGTGGGCGAGACATGAGTGGGTCATGGAAGGATCTTTCTGGAAGTGAGTTGGTCACTGTGAACCCTGCAGAGGGGCCCTAGGCACCAACGTTAGGTCACAAAGGCGTGGAAGGTAGGTGGTACTGGAGCCCCGACCCTGGCCAGCCCTTGGCTTGTTTCTGTGTGTGGCTGTGACCCTTGACTCTGGATTTCTAGGAAGCCGAAAAGGTTTGATGACCTCTGTCTGTCTTAAAGGGGGAGGTGAGGTAAAACCACTCCTGAGAGGGACTTACCCGCTGTGGCCCCGCCCTGTGCAGAAGCCCCGGGTTTTGATGGTGCCGGCAGCCACGGGCCTCCTCGCCTCTGATTGCTCTGGCCCACCCCGAGCCCCTCACCTCCTGCAGGGCTTACTGTGACCTGGGCTGCTCCTCCTGTATCAAAGGATTGCTGGCAGTCAGAGCTCTTCAGTCGCATACATGATTTATATAACTTATATTTCTTTCTTTTTTTGAGAAGGAGTTTCACTCTGTTGCCCGGCCTGGAGCGCAACGGTGCCATCTTGGCTCACCGCTACCTCTGCCTCCTGGGTTCACGTGATTCTCCTGCCTCAACCTCCCGAGTAGCTGGGATTACAGGCGTGCACCACCACGCCTGGCTAATTTTGTATTTTTAGTAGAGACTGGGTTTCTCCATGTTAGTCAGACTGGTCTTGAACTCCTGACCTCCGGTGATCTGCCCGCCTCGGCCTCCCAAAGTGCTGGGATTACAGACGTGAGCCGCTGTGCTCAACCAACCTAATTTATATTTCTTAAGGAATGGAAAGAGCACAGAGACCTGTTCATATGGTGGATGTAGCAGTTTTTAAAAGCGAATGTAGATTTGAAGTCACGACGTCTGTGTGTGAGTTTTTGGGGACACGGTTCAGCCTATAACAGGGGAAGTAAATCAGGTATAAAAATGTGTCAAGGTGAGTGGAACTAAGGGGAGAGAGCTGTGACGTGAAGCATCACGCAATAAAGAAATTCCTGCCTATTAGAAACAGAGGTGGGAAGGGGACTGAGTATGCCCTGACCTCTGCAGCAGTGGCCCTCCTGCCGCTGTCTCCATGCACCCCTCCCAGACCTTTCCAGTTCCCCAGCAGCAGGCCGGCGCCCCGCCTGCCTTCTCTGTTCCAGAGGCCGGCTCTTCCTGGATGTGGACCCTCTCAGAATGGTTGGAGCCCGGAGCCCACAGGCTGCTCATCTTAGCAGAAGCCTTGAGGGCTCCTTTCCCTCGGCCGCTGTGACGGACGGAGCCTGTCCACTCTCTGTGGCTTCCGTTCTTCAGGCTGCTGTTGTGTTGAGAGCGGTTCTGCCGCACTCAGCCTTGATAACTGGGTTTCATCCTCGTTGTATTTTCTTATAGAGATGGCGTCTCCCTATGTTGCCCAGGCTGGTCTCGAACTCGTGGGCCCACGTGATCCTCCCTGCTTGGCCTCCCAGAGTGCAGGGATCCCAGGCGGGGTCCACTCTGGCCTTGTCCTCGTTTTAAAGATGAGGGGACAGTGGAAGCACAGGGAAGGCACCTCTTCTCTGAGCTGCACCCCTTCCACGGGCACCCATGCTTCCATGGACACCCATGCTTCCAAGGGACACATGCTGCCCATGCAGTGGCGGGTGCAGCACAGTCCCACTGCTGAGTGGCTTGGCCTGCAGCGAGTCCCCCACCACCTGCCATGCTCTCCTGCTGGCCGTGGGGCGGGCATGGGGTGAAGGGGTTGCCTGTGGTGGCCACAGGGCCATGTGTGCTTTGAGTTAGGAGGCATGCTGGCCACAGCACGGGGCAGGCGTGGGGTGAAGGGGTGACCTGTGGTTGCCGCAGGGCCATGTGTGCTTTGAGCTTGGCGCTGTCACGCTACTCAGGGCATCCATCTCTATTCAGAGACAAGCACCTCCCGGGCTGGCCAGACTGCTCACACCGCCTCCACCTCCATAGGCTGAGGGAGCTGGGTCCCAGGGGAGGGTTGTGGGCGGGGCGTGGCAGGAGAAGTAGCAGTGTGTCTTGGGGGGGTCACTGTTTCTTCCATCCCATGGGCCTGCGGTGCATGGGTGGCCCTGATTTAAAACAAGGAATATGGAGCCTGTGGTTTCTTATTTAAAGGAAGCCACTGTTTGACACCTGCACTTTTCCAGGGCAGGGTAAACTGGAACGTTGTTAGAATCGGGAGCAGTCATCACCTTGGGCCACGGAGAAACTCCACGGACCCCTACTTTCTCCATCAGCCTTCTGGTCTGCCTTCGTACTGTGAACCAGGAGTATCTGAGATGGTGTCAGTCAGCGCAGGAAGTTTATTTTGCCGAGGTTGAGGACGTGCCCGTGATACAGCCTCAGGAGGCCCTGACGACAGGTGCCCGAGGTGGTCGGGGCACAGCTTGGTTTTATGCACCTCGGGGAGACATGAGGCATCCCTACACACAAGATGTACGTTCCGGAAAGGTGGGACAGCTGGAAGTGGGGTTGGGGGCTTCCGGGTCATAGGTGGATAAGACAAATCGTTGCTTTCTGTTGAGTCTCTGATCAGCCTTTCACTGAATACATAATCCACGTGTGAGAGGGGGTAGAGGAAGGGCCACGTGTGCCTTAGTCTGGCTCCGTGAAACAACAGGGCAGAGGAAGCAGTCAGATACGCGTTTGTCTTGGGGAGCAGAGGGATGACTGAGATCTGTCCTTTGTCTGCACCTGTGAAGGTGAGCTGTCCACTCACATTGCCAGGGTGAAATCCCACACAACTGCTCTAGGGGGAAGATCTTGAGCCCCACAGGGAATCTCCTTGTGCACAAATTGTGAGGGAGGTGTGTGGCCTTTGTTTTTTTTGAGACGTTGTCTCACTCCTGTTGCCCAGGCTGGAGTCCAGTGGTGCAGTCTCAGCTCGCAGCAACCTCCGCCTCCTGAGTTCACGTCAAGCGATCCTCCCAGCTCAGCCTCCTGAGTAGCTGGGACTGCAGGCGTGCACCCCTGGGCCCAGCTGTAGCCACCTTCTTTAGGAATAAAATGGGAGGCAGGTGTGCCCAACACAGTTCCCAGCTTGCTTTCTCCCTTTAGCTGAGTGATTTTGGGGTCCCGAGATTCATTGTCCTTTCACAATACCTTGTTTCCCAAATTAGCAACCAAGGAGAGCGGTTACATTTGCCCCGGGGCTTTAGGGGGAAGTGCGGCCCACCCTGTGTGGACTCCCAGCGGAACCAGAGGCTGCTCCAGAGACTACAGTGCCTTCCTGTCCACCCTGACCCAGGAGCCTCAGTGTCGAGCGAGGGGCACTGGCTGTTTCTTGAGGGTGGGAAGGAACACCTTTCAGCCTATTGTGCAGGGTTTTTTTTTAAGGCAGGATTTCTGTTACCCAGGCAGGAGTGCAGTGGTGCGATCACAGCTCACTGCAGCCTCGAACTCCTAGGCTCAAGCAATCCTCCCAGCTCAGCCCCCCGAGTAGCTGAGACTACAGGCGTACACCACTACACCTGGCTAATTTTTTCTTTTTTGTAGAGATGGGGTCTCACTATGTTGCCCAGGCTGGTCTCAAACTCTTGGGCCCAAGGGATCTTTAGCCTCCACTTTAGCCTCCCAAAGTGCTGGGACGACAGGTGTGAGCTGACACTTCCAGCCCTACTGTGCAGTTTTGTTTTTTCGTTTTCTTTTTTTGAGACAAAGTCTTAATCTGTCACTTAGGCTGGAGTGCAGTGGTGTAATCACAGCTCATTGCAGCCTTGAATCCCCTGGGCTCAAGTAATTCTCCCACCTCAGCCTCCAGAGTGGCTGGGACTGTAGGTGTGCAACAGCACACTGGGCTAATTTTTGTATTTTTTTTTTTTTGATAGAGATGGGGTCTGTCTTTTTTTGATAAGGAGTCTCGCTCTGTTGCCCAGCCTGGAGTGCAGTGGTGCAATCTCGGCTCACTGCAACCTCTGCCTCCCAGGCTCAAGCGATTCTCATGCCTCAGCCTCCTGAGTAGCTGGGACTACAGGCACATGCCACCACACCCAGCTAATTTTTACATTTTTAGTAGAGATGGGGTCATGTTGCCCAGACTGGTCTCAAACTTCTGACCTCAAGTGATCCGCCCGCCTCGGGCTCTCAAAGTGCTGGGATTATAGGCGGGAGCCACCGCGCCGGGCTGAGATGGGGTCTTTCTGTGTTGCCCAAGCTGATCTCGAAGCTAAGCTGATCTCAAACTCCTGGGCTTAGGTGATCCTCCTGCCTCAGCCTCCCAAAGTGCTGGGATGACAGGTGTGAGCCACTGCGCCAGCCTGTGCAGTGTTTTTAAAAGGATTGGTGTAACAGTTACTTGTGTGAACACATTGATGTGGTCTGGGCCCTTCGCCACACGAGAGGACTGGTGGAATCCTCAGAACTGCAGGCATGTGGAGCGCCGGAAGCAGGGTCCTTGGGTCACCGACAGGCCAGCCTTCCAGGTCCTCTCGCACGTGGGACGCAGCGATGGTAGAGATAAGAGGGTGGTGTGGCGGGGAAATCCTGAATCACACAAGGACGTGTTGTGCGATAGCTGCATGAGCTCTAGCAGGATGTTCGAGAGCATGTCCTGGGGGCGCTTTGCCGTGGGAGAGGGTGTTGCTGTGGGAAGTGTGCTGAGTTGTGTGTTCCTCGGCCCTCCGCGTGGCGCCTGCTTCCAGGCTGTGCATGAGGCTGGCTTGTCCCGTCTTGGGATGCTGGCAGGAGTGCGGGTCTGTGCATTCCCACATCTTGTGAGGCATGTTTCTCAGCATCAGCAGCCCCAGCTCCTTCCTCCTCGTGGTCCTTCCTTGTTGTGAGTGGGAGGCGGATGGGCCAGGGAGCAGGGTTGCTAAGAACACCTGCCTTACTGTCGGGGGTTCCCAGGGTTCACGCGGTGGCCCTGACAGCCCTGAACACGGAGAGCCACTGCCTGTGAGGCCCTGGGGCATCTCTGGAGAGCCTGTCATGGCATGGAGCTCACCATGCAGTCTCCTGGGACCTTGACAGACTGCACCAGGCTGCATCCTGCGCCAATGAAACCTGAACCTCGGGGCTGATCCCATTGTGGTCAGGAGGGAGATGGGATAATGCTGGGCCTGGGAGGGACTGGGAGGCCGAGTCCAAGGCAAGGGCCGTGGGGCGGTGCCTGTTCCGGTTCTCCTGCAGCCGGTCTGTCCGTCCTGCCTGCTGCGACTGCTCTCCAGCCACTTTCTCTTTTTTATTTTTCCTTGCTGGAAAGCTGTAGGAGGCAGTGGGGTGGGAAAGCTCCATCCACAGTGTAGGTGAGAACCTTGGAGGCAATGGCTTCGCCTGCCAGTGAGGTGGGGAACAGAGCCTCCAGCAGTGCCGGCGTGTAGCTGGGGCAGCTGCAGCAGGAGGACGCCCAGAGCCTTGGCCGTGAACAGATAGAACCATCGAGGCCGAGTCGGGTAGTCCTCCTGTTCAGACCAACTGTGTGTCCCTTTTGTCAGAGAGCTGATGACCCCTGCTGGCACATCTGCGTCCCAGCCGGGAGGCGGCCGCTCCCTGTCCATGCCAGCCGTGCACCGTGCCCACGGGAGGCTCAGTGTGGGGGTTTGGAGCAGCGGCGCGCTGTGTGACTCCCCAGGTGATAAGGAGGTCCTCATCTCCACCTTCGTCTTCTTTCCTCAAGTCACTTTTCCTGGCACCTCACTAACCATGAGGTTTCATGGGAACCTTGGGGAGTCCCTTGTGTGCTTGGCCTGGGGACACAGACCCTTGGGGAGTCCCTTGTGTGCTTGGCCTGGGGACACAGACCCTTGGGGAGTCCCTTGTGTGCTTGACCTGAGGACACAGAACTGTGTCTGACCGCTGGGGCCAGAAGGGTTTGCCGAGAGACCAGACCTGAGCAGCTGCTGTCTACCTGCCACGTGTGCCAGCCCCAGCCCTCCTCCAAAGTGAGTGGGGGGAGGGAGGCTTCTGGGTGTTGCCAGGACCTGGCCGGGGGCGCAGCGGCTGAGCCGTGCAGGAGAGGATAGGGATGCAGGCGTATCCGCAGGAGCCAGGCTGCCCTGTGGATGTGGCTGTGGAGCCTGCACCTTTTTCCCCCAGTCTCTCCAGGGCTGCTCTGAGCCCGCAGCTGGCCAGCTCAGCGGCCCAGGGTTAGAAGGAGTGTACCGTCCGTGCCTGTCCAGTGGCCTCAGCCTCTGAGGAGATGATGCAGGGAGCTTTGGATGCTGCAGGTGTCTTCAATATTCATTTTCAAAGTATCAGTCTTAAGTCTCAGCGGGGCCTTTTTCTAAACAGACGGTAAAAGCAGAACCTCTCCCAGAGCAGCTCCGAAGGAGGAGGCCGGACCTTGAGGGCGGGAAGCCCTGGTTGAGGCTGGACCGGAAGCCTGGCCCCCAGGTGATGCGATGGCAGCCCCGGCTGACCCACAGCGCTCTGAAAACGGGTCCTTGGACACCCGCCCAGGGGCGTGTTTTCACCTGCGGACCAGGGGTGCGGGGGACAGTGGGAGGCGGGGGTTCCCAACTGCAGCTGAGCTGGAAGTGCGTAATTTCAAGCGGCAGCGAGACTGGGCGTCCCAGAGCCAGGATGAGCCAGGATGTGTGGGGTTACCCTGCCCCCCTTTTCCCTCCCCACGGAGTGGGGCGGGTGAGCGGCTCCCGCTTGGCTCTGAAGCTCCCGGGCACTGGGGTGTGTGGCTGGGCCAGGCAGTGGGTGGCTCTTCTGGTGGCAGTCACAGAGCTCTTGCTGCATCACTGTGCCGGGGAAGACTTCACAGCTATGGATATTTAGGGTCCAGTTCAGTGTGTCACACACCAGAAACTTTAAATTTTTTTCTCAAATGTTCTACATTAGTTGGCAAAGTATCATCTTCAAAGTCATGGCGGAGTATTGGGTGTAATCCTCCTGGAGGCGGGAACGGGCTTGGCACCGGCAGGTTCTGGTTGGCCCTTTGCTGCTGTGTGTGTGGGTCCCCTCGTCTCTCCTCTCTCCCTCCAAGGTGGGACGTGGTACCCTGGGAGCAGCTGTGCTGAGTCTCTCCTTGGTGTCCAAGGGGCTGGGACGGTCCAGGGTCCACAGGTGTCACCGGGGCAGCCTGCCCCTTTGAGCATCCGTGTCAGATCTGGAAGCCATGTTGCCACACAACAGCAAGTTCGCAGCACTGTCTCCATGTGTCCCGCTCTCCTGCCAGGGTCCAGGCAGCTGGGAAACAGCCTTGGTTTGCTGAGAAGCTGCGTCCTGGGTGTCCCTGTCCCAGAGCCCTCCTCGCTCCCAGCCTGCAACTGGGGCCTGGTCAGGGGACCCTGCATGTTTCTTCCTGCCGCTGGCACGCTCAGGAAGTGCTGTGTGTGCATGACGCCCGCGTGCACGGCCTGTGTGCTGGGGGCTGTTTTCCTTCACTCACATCATAGAATCGCAGACAGCAGCCCTGCCACCTGTTCATTCTGCCCGTGAGCACACGGAGTTCCCAAGGGGAGAACTGGCCCCGGGCTAGGTGACCCCTCTCAGCTCAGCAGTTCCGCGTGATGCCGAGACATGCGTGTGTTCTCCTGGTGTAGCCATCTCAGCAGGGGCCCTGGGGTCCCCTGGCAGGATGTGCGGGCCGGTGTTGACAATGGGTGTCATAGGTGAAGGACGTGCAGGCCGGTGTTGACAATGGGTGTCATAGGTGAAGGACGTGCAGGCCGGTGTTGACAATGGGTGTCATAGGTGAAGCCTCACAGCCTGCATTTACGGTGCATGGTTAAATGGTCCCCAAAATCACATTCTGTGTTCACAGTGTGGGGAAATAGGATGGGGGTAGAAGGTGACATCTGAGGCCTGCGCCTCCTCTTGGGTTTGCTGAGTTCCAGAAACGACCGAGCCCTGTGGGCGCCGTGCTGCAGCTTTAGGGTTTTGTGAGGCTTGCCCTCCCCTCTGGGGACACGCAGGCCCCAGGTTGCGAGTTGCCCAGGTCTTGGTATTCCTTGGAGATGAATTCTGCACTTGTGTGAGGGTCTTCCTTAGGCGAGCATCACCATCGTGGTCTCCAAGGACCAGAGCCTGGCCTGAGGGGACAGCCTGAGAGCAGGTTCCTTCCTGACCTCAGAGCCAGTTGTCTCCGTTGTGGGTGATCACATTTGAGCTCCTGGGGCGGGCCCCGGGCCTGGCACTCAGCGTGGAAGTGGCCTATAGGCCAGTTTAATTGGAGAAGCTCCTGAATGTCCGTCGATCTCAGTCCGTTGCGTTTCAGGCGCGTTTCAGTGGCTGAGTGCTCCTTAGTGCTGGTGGGGAAGTGAGGGGGACGGGCCGCCTCTGGCTTAAACTCCGTGCTGTGCCACGGGAGGGGTCTGCCTTGCTTTACATCTGCGCAGGGCTCGGGGCCCGAAGTGCTGGGTGTGACACGTTTTAGACACATTTTAGAGTTTGCAGAGGGACGAGGAACCCACCAGCTATGGCCTCACACGCTTTGCTCCTGGAGCTGCCGCTGCCTCCCTCACATCCACACAGCGACTGTCACTCACACCTTCAGAGAATCACAGTGGAGATCATTCTGCGAATATTGTTTTCTTATTTTTATTCCTCGTATCCATCAGTGTTCAAAACATTTTTTCTGTATTTCTTTTTTTTTTTTTTTTTTGAGATGGAGTCTCACTGTGTCCCCCAGGCTGGAGTGCAGTGGTGCGATCTCGGCTCACTGCAAGCTCCGCCTCCCAGGTTCTCACCATTCTCCTGCCTCAGCCTCCCGAGTAGCTGGGACTACAGGTGCTGCCACCTCGGCCGGCTAATTTTTTGTATTTTTAGTAGAGACGGGGTTTCACCGTGTTAGCCAGGATGGTCTTGAACTCCTGACCTCATGATCTGCCTGCCTCAGGCTCCCAAAGTGCCGGGATTACAGGCGTGAGCCACCGCGCCTGGCCTATATTTCTTTTTTTTAATGCACAGCCTTCCAATGACTTTTTCTGTGTTTCAAAAGATTAATAAAAGCACAACTTTTCAGAGCATTGAGGAGCCGGCCTGTCTTGGGGGTGTGTGTGTGTTGTGCGGGGCCAGAGCTGGAGCTGCACTGGCGTGGCCCTGCCTTGGGCGGAGCTGTGGCTCCCGTAGGCACCGCTGCCGCGGCCACAGATTTATTCCAGCACGAGGCGGAGAGGGGGTGTCTTCTGTGTGTGGACTCGGAGGATGAAATCGCCAGCTGGACCCAGAGCCTTTCTTCCCCAGGGTGGCCCAGCTGGCTGATTCTGACAGTGAATTTGTCAGCCCTGGGCTGTGATTTCAGGGGGGCACTCTCGCTCTTGGAAGGGGCGTGTTGGTTGTGCCAAAGCTGGTGGGGCGGGGAGCCGCTTCTTCAGGAGAGAGAGGGGTGATTTTCAGATGACTCTTTTCCCACTCTTGGAGCATTAAGTTCTGGCCCCAGCGGTGCCACTGAAGAAAGGTGATAACCTCTTTCTCCTCCCCAGAGATGACGCGTCTGTCAGGGAGACCCTTGCTCTGGAGGGGGCCGGCTGCCGCTCACTCACGGCCGTCTCTCTCCCACTGTGCTTGCAGGTGTGGCCGACGAGGATGCCCTCGCTGAGGAATGCATGCGGAGAGGCCAGAACGCCCTGCCAGCCCAGCCTGCCACCTTCCGCCCGCCGAAGCCGCCCCGGCCTGCCTCACTGCTCAGACATGCGCCTCACTCTCTCTATGAGGAGGAGGGCGAGCAGGACCGACCGCGGGCACCCGGGCCCTGGGACCCCCTCGCGTCCGCAGCAGGTGTGCAAAGGGAGGCAGCCGAGGAGCAGGCCCAGAGGGAGACTTCCGTGGGTGCCAGAGGACAGCGAGGACACAAACCGCGCCTGTGCTGCTGTGTTCTGACCTGAGCGGGCGGGGGAGGGCGGGGCAGGAGGAGGTGGCTTCGCTCTGTTCCCCTCCTGCCCGCAGCCCCCACGCCACGGTGGCTCCGGGCCCCCCACCGTTAAAACGGGGTCCCCGTGTCCTTTACACAGTGTGTTGCTCCCCAAAGGATGACAGAGCTGCCACGGCAGTGCGAGGTGCTGCTTTTACCGTAGACGTGCCTTTCCGTAGCTTTCAGCGTAGAGCTTGAGGCCTGTGGCTTAGGGCAGGTGGTCTCGTGTGGGGGGGTCTGCATCTGCTCCTGCCCCTCCATCAGCTTCACCTTCTCGTGCCTTCTTCTGCGCTGGGTGCAGAACAAAAGACCCCCTCAAGTCAGACCTCCTTGTGAAGCGTAGTCTGCCCGCTCACCCGCCGTGGGGTTCTTGGCCGCCCTGCCCGCCGCCCACCTCTTAGGGAGCCGGAGAGTCTCTGAAGTGAGTGCCCCGGAGAAGTTCTGGGTCACCCTGAGGACGTGCTGTGCATGTGGGCTTGGCCCTGACTGCGTACTACAGCCCAGGGTCTGTTTAGTGTGAACCGTGCATCGGTTGGAAGCATTTGTGCCCCCTCTGGTTCTTATCACTGCACGCAGTGAGGGGACCCAGCCGCTCCTGTCGTGCAGGAAGAGAGGGATGGCTGATCTCTGGGTTTGGGGGACCTGAGCGGATGTCCTGAGGTTACTTCTGTGGACGTGGGCGGAACAGCACTGTCTAAGCAGGACAGGAGAAGAAGCGGGGAGGTCTCTCCCTTTCCCTTCATGGAACTTTCTATTGAAAAATTAGCCCCTTCCAGTCCTCCTTGGATGAAGCACAGTTGCTGGTTACGCTTCCGAGGAGGACGGAAGGTGCACCCCCAGCCATGAGAGCCTCAGGACGCGATGCCTGTGGGTGGGCCCAGCAGCCCCTCCAGCTGGCCGGCCGCCCACCCTGCTGTGCTCGACTTTGCCATGTGAGTGTGCTGTGTCACTGAGTGACAAACAGAGGCAGTTGCAGGCTGTGTGCGCCCAGAAAGAACTCCCCATGCACTGAGTGGGTGTGGGGGAGGCTCCCCAGGATCCCTGCACTGAGTGGGCGCGGGGAAGGTTCCCCAGGATCCCTGCACTGAGTGGGTGTGGGGGAGGCTCCCCAGGGTCCCCTTCATTGAGTGGGTGTCGGGGAGGCTCCCCAGGATCCCTGCACTGAGTGGGCGTGAGGGGAGGCTCCCCAGGATCCTTGTACTGAGTGTGTGTGGGGGAGGCTCCCCAGGATCCTTGCACTGAGCGGGCATGTGGGAAGGCTCCCCAGGATCCTTGTACTGAGTGGGTGTGGGGGAGGCTCCCCAGGATCCCTGCACTGAGCGGGCGGGGGGGAGGTTCCCCAGGGTTCCCTTCATTGAGTGGGTGTCGGGGAGGCTCCCCAGGATCCCTGCACTGAGTGGGCTTGGGGAATGCTCCCCAGGGTTCCCTTCATTGAGTGGGTGTGGGGGAGGCTCCCCAGGATCCCTGCACTGAGCGGGCATGTGGGAAGGCTCCCCAGGATCTGTTGTGCACTCCTGGTACTGAAGGGTCTGAGGGCGGTGGGGAGGGCGCACTGTTTGTCGATGGGTCTTTGCAAGGTGCAGGATAGAGCAGGGTCATAGCTGTAGTGTCCCTGAACCACTGGGGTGAGGAGGCCACCGGAAGCCTGGCCTGTGAGGAGCCTTGTGATTTCCCAGGCCCCAAGAATGTGGTGCACAGGTGCGAGCCGCCTGGAGGAGCCATGTTTAAAGTGAGGTGAGACTCCTGGAACAGCACCCAGCACAGGCCTGAGGCCACACCCGTATTTCAGAACTGGGCTGGTCTCCTCCTCCCAGCGACTGTGGCTGTGGGCGGAACTGATGTGGGAGGCAGGCGCCGTTCTCCCCGCGCCTCACGGCTTTGCCAGTTTGTCTCCTCGGCTTCCCTGCCATGCACCGTTTCTGAGGGGGAAAGCTGGCTGACTGCTGAATCCCAACACAAACCCTTACAGCAAAGAGGCCAGCGATGGCTTTTGTTTCTGCCCGGATCCTCTTTGGGGAGCTTCCGTCCCAGAGCTTCTCCTCTCATTTGTTTCCTTTTTAATCGCTTCATGAGATCTTGAAGATACCAAAGTAACCATCAAAGATTTAAAGATGTGATTTTCATACAAATATATAATGAACACATGTCAGAGACTTTTACTTAAGTTCTTATTGAGAGATGACAGAGCTGACTCAATGGATGATTCAGGAAGCTGCTGCAGAGTTGGAGACAGAACTAGAGTGAAATTGCAAAGCACGGCCGGGCGCGGTGGCTCAAGCCTGTAATCCCAGCACTTTGGGAGGCCGAGATGGGCGGATCACGAGGTCAGGAGATCGAGACCATCCTGGCTAACACGGTGAAACCCCGTCTCTACTAAAAAATACAAAAAAAAAACTAGCCGGGCGAGGTGGCAGGCGCCTGTAGTCCCAGCTACTCGGGAGGCTGAGGCAGGAGAATGGCGTGAACTCTGGAGGCGGAGCTTGCAGTGAGCTGAGATCCGGCCACTGTACTCCAGCCTGGGCGGCAGAGCAAGACTCCGTCTCAAAAAAAAAAAAAAAAAAAAAAAAAAAAAAAAAAAAAAAGAAATTGCAAAGCAGGGTGGTTTTGGTCTCTGCAGAGGCCATTTGCGACTCACTCACCGACTCCAGGGCGCTGGTGGGTGACAAGAAAGAGGCTGAGCAAAGGCTCCGCCCCTGCAGGCTCACTCATTGTATCCGGATCAGAGCACCAGCACGACCAAATCGGAACAACTGTACATGCCTGCAGACAAGGGCATGTGCTAGTGTGGGCATGACAAAGTCACACGGGTGCAGACCCCTTAGCTCCAGCCTGCTGGGTGTGCTGACCAGGGGACTCTGTAGCGATAACACAGCCTCCTGAGTCAGGATACTGGTTTGCTGCATTTTTGTGTCACTGAAGGTCTCTCTTTCCCCGAAGCCCCTTGTCACGGAAAACCCATGGCTCTCGGCCAGGCCTCTGGGTGCCTGGAAGATCCCACTGTCTTTTTGTGGGATTGGCATGTCCTGGGCAAGGTTCCTGAAAAAGGAGTACGCAGCGAGGAGACCGGCCACCCAGCAGTATTGATGGCCCCTGCTTTGGCCTCCAGCCGTCTGACCGGTCCCTGAATCGAGTAGGTCTTATTGGAGCTCCCAAGAGTGAGCGAGCTTCCACTCATGGAGTCACAGCCACGTGTGCAGCCCCCAGGCCTGGGCGGTTCTAGGGCATGATTTTTTTTAGGCTGGAAATGAGCTCTCACTTGAGATGCACCCCTCAGAATACGGAACGTACTGCTTCTGCAAGAATTTCCCCTCCTTGCATCTGGTGTGATTGACAACGGGGTGCAGTCAGTGGAAGCAGGAATGTTGGGGAGTACAGGGTACTGGGGGTGCTCCTATCCTGGTCAGCAGAGCGGCGGGTCGGCGGGGAGCGCCTGTCCTGGCTGCGTGGTGTGGGGTTCCCTGGATGACATTTGCTGCTGTGTGGAGTCCTTAACCCCAGCACTCGCCCTGCCTTAGTTCAGAGGACAGAGGCACCGCCGGGAACCCACCCGATCCTAACTCAGGCTTTGGAAAGGATGAGTGAGATTTTGTGTTTATGAATTCCACACATACTGTAGGAATATCAAGAACATGTAACTGTTAAAAAAGGAAAAGTAAAATGACTAAACATGAAAGAAAGAGTAAAACAGGTCCTTTACTTTTTTGACTGAGGAAAGCAGCCTGTCCCGGAATGCTGTAGAACGGAGCTCCCAGTAAAGATTGCAATCTAACCCTGCCCTCAGCTTTCAAGGGCTCGAAGTTTGTCTTTTTAATGAAACTAATTTGTGTATTTATACTTAAGGGTTTTCAACAGTTTCCAGAAGTCCTTTTCTATCAGGACGAATTTTTAAGTAGTCGCTGATGGGAGAGTGTGCCTCTGTGGTCTGTGCCGGAGGCTGGCGGTCCCACGAAGGTCTGGAGCCCGCGAACCGGTGCCCAAGGCCATGTCTGTGATTCGCAGGAGGTTCAGGTGACAGGAGGGCTTGCTCTGTTTTTCTCACTTCAATTTTGGACTTTTTTTTTTTGAGACTGTCTCGCTCTGTCACCCAGGCTGGAGTGCAGTGGCATGATCTCGGCTCACTGCAACTTCTGCCTCGAGGGTTCTGGTGATTTTCCTGCCTCACCTCCCGAGTGGCTGGGACTACAGGCGCCCACCACCACATCTGGCTCATTTTTGTATTTTTAGTGGAGATGTGGTTTCTCCATGTTGGACAGGCTGGTCTCGAACTCCTGACCTCAGGTGATCCCCTGCTTCAGCCTCCCAAAGTGTTGGGATTACAGGCGTGAGCCACCGCGCCCAGCAATATTGGAGGCTTGAAGAATACCCGAAAGGGGTTTCTTTGTGGCGGACCCGCGCCTCCCCCACCCTCCCCGGCAGCCCCAGGGCGGTGAGGGTGACTGCAGTGTGGTCACCTCAGGCTTTCCGGCCCTAACTCGTAAAGGACCGGCGGCAGCAGTTGCTTTAAAGAAGCTCCTGTTACTCCCTTTGTTCTGGGGTCTTGGTAAAGTTTGCTTTCCCGAAGCTCAGGAACCACCGCAGGCCGGGCTGACCCCCCCACCACGCCCCCATCCCACGGGGTCCCTCGGGTCCTGGGGCACGAGGATCCTCTGGGGGACACGGCCTCCGAGAGCTGGCTCTGGCCAGGCCGCGCTCCAGTCAGGGGGTTCCCCGCGTGCTCCTCGGGAGGGGGATCTCCTGGCTTCCTCCCGCTTCCTTTCCTTTCCTCTGCGTTTTCTGCAGAGCCGCCTCCCTGCTTTGGAAGCAGGTCCTCAGCGGCCTGGCAGCCGGCAACGGCGCACATGCCCCTCTGTTCTTTCTTCTTTCCGTAACTTAAGGGCACATTTCCTAAAAACTCAGCATGGAACGCTTGGCAGTTCGCAGAACGCGCATCTTGCGCTGCTCCCTCGTAGGGCGGTTAGGACGCGCTCGGCTCTAGTGGAAAGCTGCGAAGGTGGCAGCCTCCACTGTGCACAGGCCACAGGCGAGTGTGGTGTGGTGTGTGGCTGTGGGTGTGGACTGGATCTGTAGGCTTGTCCCCTCCCGTGGAGAGCTGTCGGGGTCCGGGCAGTGCTCAGTGGTGACAGCCACGGCACATTTGAAAGTCCACGTGTGTTTGCCCCACTGTGGTCCAGGACACGCGTGAGCCACACTCAGTGGACTTGCACCTGTGACATGCTGGTCAGCATGGCGGCCGTCAGCTGGGCGTGGAATGCATGTAGTTGGAGCCCGCCCTCGGCCCACCATGATTGTGATTCTCTGGGGCAAGTCCTGAGTGTGGGCAGGGCCTGAGGCCCCGGAGAGGGCTGTGAGCAGGCTCCTCCCAGTGAGGCACGATGCCACGATGTGAAGTTGCGTGGGTCTTTGGAGTGTTCTCCTGGCAGGTCGAGGGCCCGTGCGTGTGGGACCCAGGCCCGCCCTGCCTGCTGCCGGCCATGTTCCCTGTGCCCCGTCATGTTGACAATTGTGGCCAACTCCTGCATGTTGGCACACACTGAGTCCAAGACAATTTCTGCAGAAATGAATCCAGAGGTGTTTATTTCTGGCACGTTGGATCAGATGTTCAGAGGGTGGGCGTCTTTCTCCCTGCGCTTCAGCTGGATCAGTCAGTGTAAGCCGTTGGCTTTAGCAAAAGGAAAATGAAAGGTTACTTTCCTCCAATAAGAAATGGGACTTTCCCACGCCGGATGGCACAGAGCCCGCAAACGTGAGGCCAGTCCACGCCAAGGCTTTGCCTGCAGACAGGCTGCACTGCGGCCGGCTGGGGAAGCAGAGGAGACCGCGGACACCCTCCCCACAGCGGGGCGCAGCTTTGCGCAGGCCCAGTGTGCGCTCTGAGGGAGAGCCCAGGGCGGGGTTCCGGGGCTGAGGCGCAGGGTGGGCCTCTAGCTCTGCTGCTGGGCGGCGCTTGGATAGGTGGGAGCCCTCACTTCTCTGCAGGGTGGCGAAGCTCTCTGGGTAGTGTGAGCGGTTCTCAACGTGCACCTTGGAAAGTCAGCTCCCGTTTTGAGGTGCAGGTGTGGCCCAGATAGACGACTTCATTTTGTTGCTTTTTGTTCTTAACATGGGGAAATATTGAGAAAACATGTTTGGCTCTTGCTGGGGAAGCAGTGCTGTTCCGCACAGTGTTTTACAAGCCGTGTTTCCTTAGGATTCAAAGAAGGTGGCAAGAGGAAGAAGCAGAAGCAGAGAGAGGAGTCCAAGAAGAAGAAGTCGACCAAAGGCAATCACTAGACCGGACTCGAGGCGCGCGGTGCACCCCCGGACGCTGGCGCTCCCCCGTGCTCGGCGCGCGGTCGTGCACACGCGCTAGGTAGCGGCGTTGGGGCAGGACTGTCTCGAGGCCACACTCGCTCGGCAGGATTAATGCGATCACGGATCAGTCAGAGCAGGGTCAGGAGACGGGGCTGACGGCACGGGTGGCGGGGATAGACTTTTGGGATGCGGCCGCGACTCTCTGCTTCTCTCCAGCGCTCAATCTGCTAGCATTTTCCTCTAGTGCTTCCGGATCCTCTTCATTCTTTTCGGCTACTCAACCACTCCGCGTGCTGCTGCAATATTTCTAGCTTTAGGAGTACAGTAGGGCGCAGACAGCTAACTGAGTAACATTCATGAAATGAGGCTCTTCCCTGTGGCGGCGTAGTGTTTGGAATTAAAGTAATTCAGTGGAGTGTAACTTAGAGAATATCGCAAGTGACACACTGACTCCTGCACCTTTTCCTCAGAGCAATCCCGCCACACCAATAGAAGGCTGTCGTGAATCCCATCAGATGTAAAATCATTCCTTCTGTTTACTCTTTTAATTTGCATCCTCTGCAGGTAGTCCAAATTCAACTTCAAATATGGTGTAGGTTTTGCTAGATTCCATATTTTTTTTTTTTCTCGGATTTTTGCTAATTATTGTTAGCAAAATTTTTTGCTCAGCGGCACCCTCCCCTAGTGTCCATGGGTTAGGGCCGTGCTGGGGAAAACGGGCCGGTATTTACACACGCGCAAAACACCCAGAGACGGCACAAGGAGGTTGAACTAATGTTTCAGTTCGCGAACATTGACTCCTTATGAAAGTCACTTCTAACTAGAGGCACCCACTTCCGGTCATTATTTCATTTGCATGATGTATTGCTTCCTCACTTTTTGTTTTTATTGAGCACGGAGTAGAATTCCAGGGCTGCCTTGACTTCTTCCCTGCACGCTCCCTCTCAGTGACTTTCCTTCCCTTTCACATGAGGATCTGCTGTTCATGTTCCTTTTTCCTTTGTCCTCTTGGACTTGAGGGCATTGTGAAAAGCTGTGATGTGATTTTAAAATGCCAGCAATTTTAATCTAGCAGTGTTGAAGCCGGGAAGTTTCTGGCGCAATCCATGTAGCAGTGACCCAGGCTTGGGAGCCAGAAACAAGTGTGATCTGTGATGTTATTTAACACAACTGTTGCCAAAGAGTTGGCTTTGTTTATTTGGTTTTGGTGGGGAGTGGAGTTGGTTTTGGTGGGGAGTGGAGTGGTATTTGATGCTTTCTGTGGACAATGCAACCCTAAACACATCATGTATTTGGTGGAGAGTGGAGTGGTATTTGATGCTTTTTGTGGACAATGCAACCCTAAACACATCATGTATTTTAAGTGCCACCTACGTAAATAAAACATAAGCATATTGAACACAGCTTGCCTGCCGTCCTTTGTAGGCGCCAGTAAGTTGCACTGTTAAGACTGATTAAAAATGAAAGCAATTCTTCAACATTACAATTATGAAGGACAAAGTGGTGTTTTGCGGGCAGAAGTGTTGCTTCTGAAATTCTTCACTGTAAGGTGAAAACGTGACTTTAAAGCTAACACCCCCGGCAGGGCGCGGTGGCTCATGCCTGTAATCCCAGCACTTTGGGAGGCCGAGGTGGGTGGATCACTTGAGGTCAGGAGTTCAAGACTAGCCTGGCCAACATGGTGAAACCCCATCTCTACTAAAAATCCAGAAAATTAGCCGGGCATGGTGGCGCATGCCTATAATCCCAGCTGCTCGGGAGGCTGAAGCAGGAGAATTGCTTGAACCTGGGAGGTGGAGGTTGCAGTGAGCCGAGATCGCACCACTGCACTCTAGCCTGGGGGACAGAGCGAGACTCTGTCTCAAAAAAAAAAAAAACTAACACCCCAGCGCACAGATGAGGTGGAAACCGGCCCTTACGAGGCGGAACGCACACTCGAGGTGTAAACTCCTGCAGCCTTCGCAGGAAACAGTGAGGCCCCGAGAGGAAAACCTCGTCCACTCGTCCTGGCTCTGCTGGCAACCAAAACAGGGCCAGACATGCGCTCAGTGCTGACGTCCTGGCGTCCGGCCTTCCTGGGGACTGAGGAAGGCAGTGCAGTAAATCGCCTTGCATGGGGGTTGGGGGGTGTGTTTTAAAAACAAGATTAGTCCTTCTCAACTGCTCAGATCCCAGAATCTGCTGCTGAGATTGTGGCGAGGGAGGCAGGTGGTTCGACAGGTTTAGAGGTGACTGTTGTGCCCTCAACCCTGCTCGCTTGACCTCAGGGCGTCCCAGGAGCTGGCCAGGCTTTCTCAGCAGGGACACGACAGAGCCTGGAGCGCCTTCCAGACAAGCCAGGCCACACACAAGACAGGCTCTTGGCAAAGCTGCCAGAGCCCCGTCTTCACACGGTCTGGCTGCCAGGTCAACTCGTGTCACAGGCGGGTCCTCCCGTCACTGAGAGGGAGAGACCCTGACCCCAGGAGGAGGAGGGAGCTAGTGTCCATGGAGCCTGGCAGGTGCCTGGTCAGCAGGTAGGTATCTGCTTCTAAGGTGAGGAGGGGTTCTGGGGTCTACCCGACCCCTGTGCCCAGCGGCCCCATCCCCCTAGGGCGTGTTCAGGAGTGGAGTGCCACTGTGCAGACACAGCCCGCAGCTGCCTATGCCAGCATCTGCTGAGGGGCTGGGGAGGGAGCCCGGGCCCTGGGTGTGCTCAGCAGCTGCTGAGATGATGGTAAGGGGTAGTGCGGCACCTGTCATCGTCACCTTTGTGATGTCCCAAGCACTCGGGGGCCCTGCGGGGGGTGGGGAAGGCAGTGAGGTGGTGGTGGGTGGGAGGCAGGGGGCTGTGGACGGTGCGGCAGGGACTGCAGTTGTGGGACTGAGGTGGGGAGTCCTGGGGGTGTCAGGACCACAATGGGACCTCCTGGCCACCCCACTGCCAGCCCCAGGGCCACCCTGTACACCATTCACCTTTGTCAGGCACGAAGGGCTGCAGAACCCACTTTCCGTAAGTAAATACATTTAAACATTCGGAAACATTCACACCGTAACCCTAACCTGGGGGTCCCATGTGCCTTCCCTCATGTGGGTTGCACAGCTGGAGACAGGATCGGAACCAGGACATGGCGCCATCACCAGGGAGAGCTCTCTGCTCTTTTGTTCAGAGGCCTGGGAAAGTGGGACCATGACGTGAATAACCACACCTGAGGTAAACACATTTGCTTTTGTTTTTGTTTGTTTTTTTGAGATGGAGTCTCACTCTGTCACTTAGGCGGGAGAGCCGTGGCACCATTATCACACCTCAGAAAATTGGTAATTCCCCCACGCCGGCTACTTCTCAGTCCATTTTCAGAAACTATTTAGTTGTATTCTTTTCTTTTTTGAGGGAGAGTCTCGCTTTGGCACCCAGGCTGGAGTGCGGTGGTTCAATCATAGCACACAGTACCCTGACCTCCTGGGCTCAAGCAATCCTCCCACCTCAGCCTCCCAAGTCGCTGCGGCTACAGATGTGCCACCATGCCTGGCTAATTTTTACATTTTCTATAGAGACAGGATTTCACCATATTGTCCAGGCTGGTCTCAAACTCCTGGGCTCAAGCAATCTGCCTGCCTCAGCCTCCCAAAGTATTGAGATTGCAGGTGTGAGCCACTGTGCCTGGCCCGTCATTTTTTTGTTTTTGTTTTTTTGCAGGAGACTGGAGTTTTATTGTTATACAAATCAGTCTCCCTGGCCTGTGATTTTTTAAAATTTGACTTCAGTCAAGACTACACACTGCATTTAGTTGTCATGTGTATTAAGTCTTTGTATGCTTTTACCTTTTATTATGAAAAATCTTAATGTCCAAATTGTGTGTTTGGAACAGGTAACTGTAGGAATGAACCCCTCTCCCCCACCCAGAGGTGCACAGCGCCTGCCCCTCTTGTGTATCTGCACCCCCTCCCCATCATGTTTTTTTGTTTTTGTTTTGAGACAGAGTCTTGCTCTGTTTCCCAGGCTGGAGTGCACTGGTGTGATCTGACTCACTGCAACCTCTGCCTCACGGGTTCAAGGGATTCTCCTGCCTCAGCCTCCGGAGTAGCTGGGATTACAAGTGCCCGCCACCACGCCCAGCTAATTTTTGTATCTTTAGTAGAGACAGGAGTTTCACCATACTGGCCAGGCTGGTCTCACACTCCTGACCTCAAGTGATCCACCTGCCTCGGCCTCCCAAAGTGCTGGGATGACAGGCGTGAGTCACTGCGCCTGGCTCCCATCCTGTTTTGAAGTCAGTCCTGGGCTATGCATGACTTCATCTGTCAATATCTGACCTGCCTTTCCTCCAAGCTTCTTGGCTGAAATTCTTCGGTAAAGATGGATTTTCCTTATCCACTGCTTGGGTCCCAGAAGTACAGTTTCTGCTTCAAAAGGCCCCGCACATTCTTGTTTTTCTCGAGTCCCAGCGTCTAGAGCGACCGGCTGGCTCCCTGGCTCCTCCGAGGACCCCGAGGTGACCAGCGGCTTTGTCTAGTTCCATCGTGAGCCCACAAGCGGGGATTGCACTTGTGGTGTTCCACGGTTGGGGCCATTGCCTTTGGAAGCTCGGATGGCCGCGTCTTGGGGCGATAGACTGACTCCTCGGTGCCTGCAGTTTGTGCTGGCCTCAGGGCCTCGGCTGCTCCGGGTCCTGCCTGGAGATGCCCAAGGCTGCCTCTGTGGACGGAGGGAGAGGGTATTTTTTAAAGAGAAAATTCATATTAGGATATATAATATAAAGGATTTGTGTTAATATTTCCAGTTCAAATTTAGGATTACAGGGTTTTCACTATTTGGATTTTATATCAGATTTTTTCTTTTACTCTGAGAATTTGAATTCTTTTTTTTTTTTGAAATGGACTTGCTCTGTCACCCAGGCTGAAGTGCAGTGGCATGATCTCGGCTCACTGCAGCCTCCAACTCTCAGGTTCTAGTGATTCTCCTGCCTCAGCCTCCTGAGTAACTGGGATTACAAGTGCCTACCACCATTTTTGTATTTGTAATACAGATGGGATTTTACCATATCCGCCAGGCTGGTCTCAAACTCCTGGTCTTAGGTGATCCACCTGCCTCAGCCTCCCACAGTGTTGGAATTACAGGTGTGAGCCCACCACGTCCAGCCAGATTTTTAGTTCTTTTTATTTATTTATTTTTTTTTTTGAGACGGAGTCTTGCTCTGTTGCCCAGGCTGGAGTGCAGTGGCGTGATCTCGGCTCACTGCAAGCTCCACCTTCTGGGTTCATGCCATTCTCCTGCCTCAGCCTCCCAAGTAGCTGGGACTACAGGCGCCCGCTGCCACGCTCGGCTAATTTTTTTGTATTTTTTAATAGAGCCGGTTTCACTGTGTTAGCCAGGATGGGCTTGATCTCCTGACCTCGTGATCCACCTGCCTCAGCATCCTAAAGTGCTGGGATTACAGGCGTGAGCTACTGCGCCCAGCCAATTTTTAGTTCTTAATACATAACATAGTTACTTATTTGATATATAGAAAATAATATAATTTAAAAATTTAAAAAAATAAAAAAAATTCAGAGCTCTTCAATCCTTTTTCTTTCTTTCTTTCTTTCTTTCTTTTTTTTTTTTTTTGAGACAGTCTTGCTCTGTCGCCCAGGCTAAAGTAGAGTGGTGCGATCTTGGCTCACTGCAACCTCCGCCTCCTGGTTCAAGCGATTCTCCTGTCTTAGCCTCCTGAGAAGCTGGGATTACAGGCGTGCACCACCATGCCCAGCTAATTTTTGTATTTTCAGTAGAGACGGAGTTTTGCCATGTTGGCCAGGCTGGTCTCGAACTCCTGACCTCAGGTGATCCACGCGCCTCGGCCTCCCAGTGCTGGGATTACAGGGGTGAGCCTCCGCGCCCGACCCCATGGTTTTTCTTAGGCCATGACACTGGGATGCGTAAATCTTGAGAAAATCCCTCTTGGTGTGGCTAAGTCAACAACTCGGTAGACCCTTAGCTTCATGTATTTCCTTTTACTTTCAGCGTCTAGGATTTAAAAAATGTTTGCTCTGAACGTGTTCATGGTTCCAAAGCAAAATTCACAAAGGAGGCGCCGTCAGGGGAGTCCGGCTTCCGTGCCTGCCCCTCCCCGCAGCGGGCTTTCATTTCCATTTGTTTTTTAGCTTCCATTTCAATACATTAAACATAAACAAAAATTACTTTTATTTATAATTTAATCAGATAATATTTAAATAAGCACGAAGCAATCCTTCACTCCTGCCTTTGCTTTTCCTTCCTGGGCGTCTGGAGAGCTGTGC
This sequence comes from Theropithecus gelada, assembly GCF_003255815.1. Classification (NCBI taxonomy): domain Eukaryota; kingdom Metazoa; phylum Chordata; class Mammalia; order Primates; family Cercopithecidae; genus Theropithecus; species Theropithecus gelada. Next base: position 181,503,028 of record NC_037670.1, read on the forward strand.
GCCTCACCGGCCGAGCTGCCGCGTTCTGGACCTGCCCCTGCCCTCCCCGAGCTGCTCACCTGGATCCTCTGCCTCCTGCGATCTGAGAGGCATCGGGCCTAGAGGCCAGAGGACCTGCAGTCACACATCTCGGCCCAGCACAACCCGTGCGTGGGGCAGGAGATGCGGGTCCCTCCTCCGGTGTGGCGGAGCCCCGTGTGCGCCTGGTGGTCCTGCTGGAGATGCTGAGTGCGGTCACCGTAGAGGTGCTGGGGCCGTGCTCCTCTAGGGTGCGGAGGGTCTCTCGCCTCTGTGCTGGCCCTTCCACTCTCCGAGACTGGTAGCCTCATCTCCCACTGCCTTGCTGTCCAGTGGCATCTGGGGCCTGGAGTACCATTCGTGAGTGGCTGCAGAACGCCGGCCTCCTCATCCTGTTACTCATCCTGCCTTTATCAGCTTGCTGTCTTCCGAAAAGAAGCTTTCCCGAGTCGAGCACGGTGGCTCATGCCTGTCATCCCAGCACTTTGGGTGGCTGAGGCAGGAGGATCCCTTGAGCCCAGGAGTTCCAGACCAGCCTGGGCACCTGAGTGAGGCCCTGTCTCTACAAAAAAAAAACATAAAAAAGTTAGCTGGGTGTGGTGGCACATGCCTGTAGCCCCAGCTACTCGGAAGCTGAGGTGGGAGGATCGAGTACACCCAGCCTGACCACGACACTGTGCTCCAGCCTGGGCAACAGAGTGAGACCCTATCTAAAATTTAAAAAAAAGTATTCCCTTATTGACTGGACATTGGGTTATACTGAAATGCACCTTCTACCCCATATCAAAAGTATTAATTAACTGGAGTGCACTGAGGGCCAAGCCCCAAGAGAAAGCCACGCCACCAGGGAGCAGTCGAAGGAGCAGGTCACCGTCTGCTCGGAGAAGAGGCACTCACTTTATTAACTTTAAATATTTTATTTCTAAATGTTGGGAGTAAAATCAACATACAGGGAACACATGATCATTGGTAGAAAAACCAGAAATGCAGATATGAAAACATAAATGATCCTTACCACCCGGAGACCTTGTCTTGGTAAACACACACCAGTCTGTGCCTTTGCCCAACTAGATGCTGGGAAAGACTTCACATCAGGAAACAGAGACCTCCATGAATATTTTTGTGGCACAGAATTCCTTTGTATTGAGATGAATTGATCACAGCCAAGTGCCATTCTTACTCCTGCAGGCTGACTTCCTGTGGCTGACTTCCTGTGGCTGAAATCCTATTTATGTTTTTGCTGCTTCTGGGGAGATTCTTGTTCCTATAGGGTCCCTTCCTGGACTTGTCTGTTATCTTTGGGGCAGATTCCCAGAAGTGGGATGGCCATGTCAAAGGTCAGATGAGCGCTCATCCCTGCGAGCTCCTCCCCACCCACACTCATCCTCCCCACAATCCCTCATCCCCAACAGTACTCCTCTCCAGGAAGTCCCCCTCACCCACACTCATCCTCCCCACGACCCCTCATCCCCAGCAGTGCTCCTCCCCACGAGGTCCTCCCCACCCACATCCTCCCCACGAGGTTCTCCCCACCCACACTGGTCCTCCCCACAAACTCTCATCCCCAGCAGTGCTCCTCCCTACGAGGTCCTCCCCACCCACACTCATCGTCTCCACGAGCCCTCATCCCCAGCAGTGCTCCTTCCCACGAGGTCCTCGCCACCCACACTAGTCCTCCCCACAAACTCTCATCCCCAGCTGTCTTCCTCCCCATGATCTCTCATCCCCATGGGCTCCTCCCTGCGAGCTCCTCCCCACGCACTCCTCCCCCTGCCTGCCCTGGTCCTTAGGAGGGGCCCTGCCCTCCATCCCTCGAACTTCCGCACTCTGCAGGGGGTTGGTCAGGGGCAGCTTCACTGCGGCCCACACTGGCTGTGGACAGAGCAGGGTGCCTGGAAGGCGTCCCTAGATTCATATTTTAGAGGTTTCTGACAGTTTTTTTTATTTGGCAAACCAGCTTTCTATTGCTTCTGAAACTCTCCCAGGCAAGCCCTTCGGTTGCACCGAGGAAGGAAGGGCCACAGCCATGGCTCTTGGCAAGCGAGGCGTGGACATGGCCTGGCGCCGGCAGGAGGCCTCAGCCGTGTGGGTGCTGCGTCACTGTGCGGGGGCCCTGTGCGTCCTGACGAGGCCACTCACGCGGATGCAGGGCTCTTGGGCATCTCAGAGGGCGAGGGCACCAAGGGGCTGGGCTCCAGACGCTGTCCTGGCACGCAGGCGTGGGGAGAGTTGGGGTGGGTGAGCACCTGTGGGATTCTGGGATGTTATTAGGGCATGGGAGCACCCCAGGAAAGATGAACTTCCCGAGTTTGGGTGCCTTGGGTCACTCATCGCTGGGGTTCGAGTGTTCCTGGTGAGGTGCTGCTGTTCTGTGCCCAGGCCAGGGGGCGCTGACGCCCCGGGGACTCCTCAAGAGCAGGCCCTTGCTGTCCCTGGGTGGTCCTGGGTTTCTCCCCGTGCTGACTTGGTTTCTTCTCAGGAGAGGACAGAGCAGGGTGCTGCATGTAAGGTGTGGCCGCTGGATGACACAGGAGGAGCCCTGCTTCGGGGCGCTGCCACTGTCACTGCTGTGCTGTGTAGGTGCAAAACCCAGGGCCAGAACCCCCAGCCAGGGGAGGTGCAGCCCAGCCTGCTGTTCAGCTGGGCAGGAAGCGGGCAGGGGCCAGGGCTGCCTCCCAGAGCTGGGCAGGTGGTGCCTGGTTTACAAAACCCAAATTCAGGGAGAAGAGAGACCTGACCTGCAGCTTCAGATCCACGCCTAGGCTGGGAGAGGTGGCTCATGCTTGTCATCCCAACACTGCGGGAGGATCCCCTGAGACCAGGAGTTCGAGGCTGCAGTGAGTCCCACCCATGCCACTGCACTCCAGCGTGGGAGACACCGTGAGCCTTGTCTTTAAAACAAACAAACAAGATCCACACTGATGCCTGTTCTCCACTTCTCTCCACAATGCTGCCTCCTAATGAGGCGGGTATCTGGGTCCACCCCAGAAACCCTGAGGCTGGAGGCAGAGGGGAGTGTCAGCAACCCTGGTGCCTTTCATCCTGGAGGGTGGAGGGAAGAGCATGGAGTAGGAGGGGCAGGTGGGTGCACGAGGAGACCCCAGGTCAGCAGTCTGTCCTGAGACCCTGCCCTGAGTTGGGGGAGGGTGCACCTGGGTTCCACCCTTACCTGAGTGCCCTGAGCTCAGGCTCCACCCACGCAGGGGCAGTGCTCACCCAGACAGCCCAGGAACCTCTCTGCCCTAGACTGGCCCAAGCACCTGCTGGTCCTGAGCAGGGGGAGGCGGTGAAGGGCAGTAGGCTTTGCAGAGAAGAGGGGCGAAGGCCACTCCTGTTGCCTGTGAAGTGGACTCGAGCATGGAGCCCCCTGTGAGCCCAGAGGGCCCTGGCTGCCCGGCGCGTGGGCCTGAGGCAGCCCAGTTAGTACTGTGTCCACCTCTGCTGTGGGGTCCAGCCTGCTTCTCCTCTCGGCCTCCCTCGAGGGTGCTGCAGGGAGAGCCTGGCTGGCAGGTGACTTCTGGACACCCAGACCTGCAGAGCCCCGGCCCCTCCACCCGCTTGCTTGGGAGCAGCACGTGGTGTCTGCCACTCTCCTGCCTCTGCCCTCTCCCTGGGAGGTGCCCGCTTCCTGTTCCGAGCCGCTGTGCTTCTCCCTGCGCTCACATGGATCAGGCAGGAAGCAGAGGCAGAGGGCAGAGGGCTCCCTGCTCTCAGGCCCCGCCTGGGTGTACTGTCCGGAGCAGAGGGCTCCCTGGTCTGGGCCCTGCCTGGGTGCAGTGTCCCGGGGCAGAGGACTCACCCCTGTTGGGCTCACCTGGGTACAGCGTCCTGGGGCCTATCCACGGACGCTGTGGGGCCAGGGCTTCCCAGGGCTGCTCCCCTCTGGTGGACAGAGGTAGGGGGCGTGGGCGGAGCCCGGGTGAGGGTAGGTCGGGCTGGGTGAGTGCTGGCTCACTTTCCCCCTTCTTTTTCGTAGTAATACTTTTTTTCCTTCTTATTTTGGGGAACATATAGGCTATGATGAGGCTCAACTCAGCCGGATGTTTGTGCTCCCATGCTCACAGGGGCACTGGCCGCAGCAGCTGGGAAGGGAGTGGATCCCGCGTGCAGTCGGCCAGGCGGACATGCTCCCTGTGCAGTGGGGCTGCGTTCAGCTCTCCAGAGGACGGAGGATGGGCTCTGACGCGCTGCCTGTGGACCAGCCCTGTGGGCACTACACAGGTGAGACCCGCCGGTCAGGAAAGGATGGGTGCTCTGTCCTTGCACTCACAGGGAGTCCCACGGCCGCCAGATTCCTTGAGGCAGAAAGTAGAAAGTGGGGTGCCAGGGGCTGGGGAGGGACTGGGGAGTTGGTTTACTGGGGACAGAGTTTCAGTTTAGGGAATGGGAAGTTCTGGAGATGGATGATGGTGACGGACACCAAGCAGCTCTTCATGCTGCAGAACTAACTGTGCACTTAGGAATGGGAGAAATGGTATATTTCCCGTTACGTGTATTTTACCACAGTACAAAATTATTAAAAAATAAAAAGATGAGGCTTAGCCGAGAGTTGTGTAACTAACAGCCCCCAGACAGAGCAATGGATGACAGAATCGAGAATGCAGGGACAGGCTCCCGTTACCTCCTTCGTGGGTGGGAGCCCAGTGCCCGTCTGGCTGCCCACGGCCCGCTCCTCCATGCAGCTCCCCTGGGCACGACCTCCGCCGCATCAGGGTTCCTTCACCTCCGGGTTCTCCTGACCAAGAACGTTGGAGCCGCAGGCAACGGTCAAGGTTGGCCCGAGAGGAGGAGGCGGGTGGTGGGGACAAACCTCTCCGTAGGGAAGGGGTCCAGGAGCTGCCTTGGGACCCGGCAACCCCCTCCCAGCTGGCAGCGAGCAGGGAGGCCAGGTCCGTCACCTGGAGCAGATGGACACGGCCCAAGGATGTGGCTGGGGAAGGAGGGAGAGCGAGGTGGGGCACCTGGCTGGCAGTGAGGACCGGCCTTCATCCCTCAGGGCCCATCAAGGGCAGAGCTTCCTGGATGTCGTGGGAAGGATAGTGGCATGGCCTGGACCCCGTAAGGGCAGCACAGGTCCCAGGAGTCTGGCACTGAACTGAGCAGTGCCTCGCCAGAAGTCGAGCTGGGGCACAGTCTTGGAAGCAACTTTGTGGGTTCCCCTCTGCCTGGCTCCGAGGCTGTGACTGGACGAGCTCCCGGGGGCCCTCTTGCCTTCACGTCTGCGCTGGCTTCCACGATTGGTGCCTGGCATCCAGGTCGCACAGTGGCAGATGGGGGGTTGGGGTGGCCATGAGATCCCTAGGCCCCCGCCACCCTCGTTCCCGGGCCCGGCAGGGACGTGTCTCCTTGGGGCTCACACAGTCATGCAGGCACTTGTGGGGCGCTCACACAGGATGGGGGTGCAGAGCTGGCCAGCGCGGTGCTCTAGGGCTCCCCGTGGCTCGCGGGCATTGGGCCGCCTCACTGCACATCTCGAGCTTGCTGATGGGGGTCTCCGGGGGAACGCACCACTTCCTCCGGCCTGCCTCCTCCCTGCAAAAGGCCAAATCTTGCCTTGTGCGGCTTTTGAGTAAATAACTATCATAATGGAGGATTTTAAGAGGTGTTTTGACCCAGATTCAAACCTGCAGTGGAAAACAAATTTTTTTTTTTTTTTTTTTTTGACGATCTCGTTCTGTTGCCCAGGCTAGAGTGCAGTTATGCGATCTCAGCTCACTGCAATCTCCGCCTCCCAGGTTCAAGTGATTCTCACGTCTCAGCCTCCTGAGTAGCTGGGACTACAGGCGTGCATCACCATACCTGACGAATTTTTTATTTTAGTAGAGAGGGGGTTTCACCATGTTGGCCAGGCTGGTCTTGAACTCCTGACCTCAAGTGATCCACCTGCCTTGGCCTCCTAAAGTGCTGGGATTACAGGTGTGAGCCACAGCGCCCGGCCAGAAAACACACCTTAAAAAAATCGAGTCATCCTTTTCCTCTAGAGGAGCCACCATGTGTGGTGCAGTTTGCTGTAGGGACCCACCTGGGTGGACCTGTCCCGGATCTCCGTCAGGGTCTGGCGGTGAACTACCTGGCATCTTTGCTGAGGCCTGGGGTGCCCTGACTGGCTCCCTGCCAGGGAAGGGGGCCTGGGGACCCCCAGGGGTTGCTGAGGTGAGGGGGGCCAGGACCCGGCTGGGCAGAGTGAGTAGTCAGGGTCCATCCCGGGCACAGATGCGTGGGTGTTCACATCAGGGGCTATGGACGGGTGTCCCCCACAGAGGGAGGAGGGACAAAGGGGCCATTCCAGAACCCTGGGCTCAGCACAGCGGGCATAGGGCTGGAGGGGCCCTGTGAGGGGAGCTGTGAGGGGCGGGCGGCTGTGCTGGGGACTGACCTGCAGTTGAGGAGGGAGGAGGGGCAAAGCACTGTGCCACCCAGGGCAAGAGAGGGCCCAGGCACCCAGCAGCCTCCATGACACAGGATGGCCTGGGAGCCACGTGGGAGCCTTGTGGGAGCTGTGACCCACACGGAGTCAGGGCCAGGCTCCTGCACCCCTGGGGAGTGGGTGCCCAGTGGGGCTGTGGTGCTGGGGTGGGCTATCCTGGGAGGACGGTGGCGGTGGCGGTGGCTGGGAGTGAGGGCTGGAGGGGCTCCCTCTCTGCACCTCTGCTGTCTCTGTGAGGTGCCGGCTCCACTGAAGCCCATAGCCCTCTCCTTGGTGAAGGCAGCTCACACCAGGTGTGTGAGGCAGGGCTGCACCTGCTGGGCCCCCAAGGGCGAGGCTGGGACGTCTCAATGGGGTCTGGTGGCCAGGTCTTCTCCAAGTTCCTTGGCCCAGTGTCTGCTGGGGAGACCTGAACTATTCCTACTGTCCTGGGCCTTGGGGCAGGACGCAATGTGGGGACGCTTCCTTCTCTGCCCATGGGGTCCACCCGGGGAGCCCTGCCTGTGTTTCAGGCTTCCCCCAGTCCCAACGTGGGCCTGGTGCATGTGTCACCGAGGGAGCCTGTGGGCGATCTCACCTCCAGTCCACAGAGGGAAACACCTTGGACCCTGCGGGTAAGGCTCTGCCCCCGGGACCCCTCTGGAGGGACCTGGATTGCTGGGGCCTGAAGTGGCCGCGGCTGGCGGGGACCAGGTTCCCTGGGTGCTCTCTGCACCTGGGAGGGACATCCCAGGACATCCCCAAGTCTCACTGGGAGATCTGCCCACAGGGATGACAATACTGGTGATTGTGAGGTGTGCGGGTATCTCACAGTCTTCCAGAGCTCATGGAGTAATTCTGGGGTGCTGATCAAGGTCTAGCTTGTGTGAGAGCTGGGGGCCACGACAAGGGGCACGGCGCACCCCATAACAGCAGCAGAAGCATGGCCGTCAGTGCTGGGATGGGGAGTTCTGTTTGCTGTCAGGGCCCAGAGACATCCAAACCCTTTGGGAAGAGCTCACAGCTCCCAGGGTCTCCTCGGGCCCAGTTTCCAGATGACCAGCAGAAGCTGCCCTTCCTCGGGCTTTTTCTGGGTTCGCTGCCATTGGCCCCGTAAAGGAGGGGCCTCCGTTTCATTTGAGGATGCTGAGCAGGGTGAGCTTCTAAGCATCTGGGCTCATGGATCCTGCAGCCCAGGCTGCTTGGCACGTCGTGGCCAGAGCTTAAATTGTGGCTGACTCAGCCCTGTTCTCAGCTTAGTTAAAACTTCATGCAGCTGCCAACTCAACAGGCTGCTTATGTGATACTACAGTGAATTAGACAGCGCGAGGGGAGGACCACATGCTGAAGACGCTCAGCTTGGACCTTCCCAGGATGGATGTGGCTAGCCTGCTGCCAGCTTCCTGGGGGTGCATGGCTGGGTGGAGGCACTGTGGGCAGTGGACCAGCCTTCTCCAGCTCCCAGGACCGAGCCTTAGGGTCCAAGTTTTGGGAGTGGGGGCAACCCCTGTCCCACACAGTGATCATAGCAAATATGGACGGTGGACCTGCTGTGTAGCTTGGGGAGCTTGTACCGGGTAGAGGAAGCTGACTAAACATGCTCATGTTGTCACGAACCCTCATGGGACTCCCCTAGAAAATCATATTCCTGTTTGGCCTGGTTATACACAAACAGACCTGGCCTAAGGGCAGTGTGTAAATATAATGTTTGGTCATTTGTTCATTCACCTGTCCATCCATCCATCCATCCATCCATCCATCCATCCATCCATCCACCCACCCACCCATCCTCCCATTCACCCATCCTCCCATCCACCCATCCATCCATCCATCTATCCATCCAGCCATCCATCCCTCCCTCCCTCCCTCCTTCCCTCCCTCCCTCCCTCCCTCCATCCATCCATTCATCCATCCATCCATTTGTCCCTCTGTCTGTCCATCAGTTCATCCATCCATCTATCTGCCTGTCCATCTGTCTGTTCATCCATCTGTTCATCCATCCACCCGTTCATCCACCCACCCACTCGTCCATCCATCCATCCATCCATTCACATATATCCATCCACCCACCCATCCATCCACCAACCCATCCATCCATCCACTCACCCACCCACCCATCCACCTATCCATTTGTCTATCTGTTCGTCCATCAGTTCATCCATCTATCCACCTGTCCATCTGTCTGTTCATCCATCTGTCCATCCATCCACCCATCCATCCACTCACTCACCCACCCACCCACCCACCCACCAATCCTCCCATCCATTTGTCCATCTGTTTATCCATCCATCTATTCACTTGTCCATCTGTCTGTTCATTCATCGTCCATCCAACCACCCACCCACCCACCTGTCCACTCATCCACTCGTCCACCTTTCAACCCATCCACCCATCCATTTGTCCATCTGTCCATCTATCAGTTCGTACATCCATCTATCCACCTGTCCATCTGTTTGTTCATCCATCTGTCCATCCATACATGCATCCATCCACCCACCCACCCATCCACCCACTCACCCATACACTCATCCATCCACCCACCCCCCAATCCACCCATCCATCCACCCACTCACCCATCAACCTATCCATCCATCTGTCCATCTGTCTATCCATTTGTTCATCTGTTCCTCCATCCTTCCATCCATATGTTCATCTGTCTGCCCATCTGCCTGTCTATCCCATTCATTCATTGATGTGTCCAGTACATGCTGGAATGTTGGGGACAGAGAGCTCTATACATTGTCATCCTGCCCTGAAGAGGGGAAAGGCAGAATCAATCACCTCCAACCCACCCTTGTCAGCCCTCCACAGGCCAGTGGAGGGGAGGACTACATGCTGAACATGTTCAGCTTGGACCTTCCCAGGATGGAAGGAAGGATCAGGGAGCTTCCTGAGTGGGTGTCGGCGGGTGGAGGTGGGCAGGCTGTCTGGACGAGAGTGGCCTGAGCCCGGTGTGGGCCTGTGGGTTGGAGGTGAATATGTGGGAGAGAGAATTCTACATGCATCAGGAAGAGGCGAAGCTGGCCTGGACGTGAATGGGCGGCTTCTTCCCCACACCTCAGCCCTTGTGCTGCCTGTGGAGTAAGCCACGGTGGCCAGCGATGGGCTCGCCCTAGGACCACTGTCCATGCCGAATGGTGGCAGCTATGCCCCGGGAGCGCCCCCTCCTGCTGTGGCATAAACGCAGCCAATGGACAGAGAGAGCCGGTCCCCAGAGCTCGGCTAAGTGTGACAGAGCTCAAGCCTGGGGGCAGCGAGGCTACTGCACGGCCCATAGGACTCTGTCTTGAAGCAAGACTGTTGCCATGACCGACTTCGGGTGCCTACATACCGAGGTGTTCCTGTAGCACAGACGCCCCGGGAAGGATGCCTGTCACGCTCCCCAGTGGTCACAAGTTTCCCAAGAGAGTCAGACGCGGCCAGCTGCACGTGTCCCACCTTAAACATGTGTGCACAAGACCCCGGAGCAGGTGCGAGCGCCACCGTCGTGCGGCCACTGGAGACATGGCTTCCTTTCCCAAGCCCCTGTGAAGTGTTTGTCTGAGGAGCTGGGTCTGTCAGCCTCTCTCTTCGACCTCTCAGCTCTCTTGGCCTTTGGGGTGGGTCTGCATAGACCTGCCCACCACGGGACAGAGGCCTTCCCACAAGGAAGGGGCAGCTGCTGTGGGACTGCCAACGTCTGTCTTTCTTGCCACATGGAGGGTCACCTGTCACCCAAGATCACCTACACCTGATGGGTCACCTGTCACCCGACAAGATTACCTGTCACTGATGGGCTGCCTGTCACCTGAGGTCACTTGTCACCTGATGGGATCACCTGTTCCCTTTCAGCCCTCTTTGGCTCCAAGAGGCTGTGGGACCTCAGGTGTGCATCTGCCCTGGAGTGGTTTTGTTGTGCTTGGGACATAGCTGTGTCCGTTTCTTCTTGTCCCTCATCCCCCTAGGACCAGGCCTTGGGAAGCAGACAGCTCCGAACCCCCAGAGCCATGAGCCAGTGCAAAGTCGGGAGAGAGCAGCCCATGAATCTCCAAAGGGCAGACCACGACCCGCTGAGCTCCCAGCACTCCCCGCATCTTGGTGATTCCTGCTACTGGCTGCTCCATCCTCTCCAGGGCAGGCTGGCCTTGTTGTCACCTGTCAGGCACAGCAGATATCCATGGCAGGTGTGAGGTGAGGAGAGAAAACCGGACCCCACAGCCCTGAGCCCTCGAAGAGGCTGCTGGAGGGACAGGGCTGCTCTGCAGAGAAGCTCTGAGGTCAGAGCTGTCCAAATTTGCAGGGACAGGTCCTTGGGCCAAGGACTTCACTTTCAGTCAGCCACATATGCGTCTCGCAGCCCATCACCCACACAGAGAGTGCGAATAGCCCAGTCTGGCCTGCCTGCCTCATTCAACTGTACACTCCAGCAACATGGACACCCACACCCTCCAGCCCCCCTGAGATCCCCAAGTCCTGTGCAGGAGAATGGTGGTCCCTGAAGACATGTCCACCTGCTGACCCTTGGAACCCGTGAGCATGCCTGCCCGGGAGGCCATCTTTGCAGATGTAACAAGTTAAGGCCTGGAGAGGAGGTCATCCTGGACTGAGAGTGCCAGCGAAACCCAACGACAGCCGTCCTTAGAGGAGAAGGGGGAGGGAGACTTGAGACCCAGATGGGGAGGCAGAGATGGGAGGAGTGTGGCCACAAGCCCAGGGATGCCCAGAACTGCCAGAAGCTGGGAGAGGCAGGAAGGAGTATCCATCCTGAGCCTCGTGACGGAGCCGGCCCCGCCCACACCTTCCTCCACTTGGGCTCTGTCCTGGCGGTGCAAGGAGCCCCTGGGCACGCGGGCGCCCCGCTTTAGAAATTCAGTTTAGAAGGTGCGCCTGTTCATCAGTACCCAGGCATCCCAACTTTTAAAACCCCAAATCAAATATTTTATGAAAAAATTTCATATGTATGGGTAGCTTCGTGGGAACTTTTATTTATTCACGTGAGACTCCAAATGCTTCATGCAGAAGAACAGCGACAAACAGATTGCAGGGCGGAGATGGCATTTTACAGTGCAATATTTTCAGTGGCCACAGGAGGGCGCGTCTATAAAAGAAAACAGGACTGTGCGCAGGTGACCCACTCCACTCCCACCCGAGGCACGCACACACACGCATGCACACACACGCACACACACACGCACACATGTACATACACACAGTCATCCACCCACATAGGCACACACAGACACGTACACAGACATGAAGTAACCCACCCACACATGTACACTCGCATGCACACACGCACACACACATGCAGTCACCCACCTTCAGGTGCACACTCACACATGCCCGCACACACACGCGCACACACATGCACGCATGCACACACACACGCACACCCACACACATGCACACTCACATGCACACACACACATTCACGCACACATGCACATACATGCAGTCACCCACCCACATGTGCACTCACACATGCATACATACGCATGCACACACACATGCACATACATGAAGTCACCCACCCACACATGCACCCCCAAACCCCCATATCCCCATGGCCACCTAGTGGCATTAATTAGTCTTATTTTAATTATGTTCAGGTTAATCAAGGCTAAAATCGACTTGAAGGGTGAGGGGCCTGAGTGCTTACGTGGTCCCATCGGTGGAATAAAATAATTAGTTTTAAGGCAGAGTGGGGAGTTTTTCTTGTTCAACAGTTAACATTCAGTCTCACAACCTTCTAAATGACATATCAAAGACTTCGCAAGTACACAATTTTATTTTTTTTTTATTTTTATTTTTTTTTTGAGGCGGAGTCTTCACTCTGTCGCCCAGGCTGGAGTGCAGTGGCACCATCTCGGCTCACTGCAAGCTCCGCCTCCCGGGTTCGCGCCATTCTCCTGCCTCAGCCTCCCGAGTAGCTGGGACTACAGGCGCCCGCCACCTCGCCCGGCTAGTTTTTTGTATTTTAGTAGAGACGGGGTTTCACCGTGTTAGCCAGGATGGTCTCGATCTCCTGACCTCGTGATCCGCCCGCCTCGGCCTCCCAAAGTGCAGGGATTACAGGCGTGAGCCACCGCGCCCGGCCAAGTACACAATTTTAAATGATAAAATCAGGTTGTACCAAAAGTTCAAGGTCACTTTCTTCCCCCAACACTCCCATGCCAAAAACATTTCTACTCAAATAATATTTGACAAATGGTAATTTGCGTTCTTCTGGGCTTATAGACAGCAACAAAATCTACTGTTAATATTTTTAGCACTTTCTGGCTAAAATAATCCCATAACCCACTGAACCATGCAGCGCCCCCATAAGTGGTGGTAGAAGGAAAGGTCAGGGCCACCAAACCTATTGCACAGCTGCTGAAGTCAGCCAGCCTGGTGGCCGGGGAGCAAACGGGAGGCACTTGACGACATCTGTCTTGGAGTTGTTTTTTGAAGCTTTTGTCAGAACATGCAGCCATTTCCTTAATCCAGACTTTTGTGATCAGCAGTTTCTCCAAGGTGGGTTGAATGGCCTCATAAGTAAAGTTGGCGTGGAGAGACTGGAAGACGTGGCTTTTACCCAGACCGATGACCGCTCTGTGGTGCCAAAGGGTGTGGCGTCCCGACTCCAGGGTCCTTTGCTTCCTATCCACTTGTTACCAAAATCAGGTAAAAACTTACTGAGGCAAAGAAGAAATAAAATAAAAAAAGAAAATACAAAAGTCAAAGCCAAAACTGTCCCAAGCCTAATAATATTTGTGAGCGAAGTCCTCAGCCCCTCCCGTGGTGCCCTTGATTTCTGTTAAAGGGCAGGAGCAGCAGCAGAAGCTGCTGTGAGCTCCAGGTCTCCACCTCATCCCCAACAACTATGCTCCCAAACCAGACAGCAGCAGCTGAAAACCGCAGAGCACCCAGCACTGTCGCCAGCAATCCAGGGAGATAGATCGTGCTGGTATAGACGGGTTTCAGTGTGGATGCAAATGAGCTCATGTATGTGACTCCTCTTAGCTTTAAGCCTTTTACCTGAGGGTGTATTGTTGGGGTTATAGCAATGTAAAGGGTCTCCAGCATCATTACATGTGGTAAAAATGATGCTTCATCCGGGAGGGGAGGACTCCCCAAGATCCTACTCCCCGTCGAGCCTCCCATGCCCACCTCTTGGTGTCTGAGGGTGAGGCATGCAGGTGGCCAGATGGTTACAGTTTGTCCGAGCATCTAGATTTAGGAATTCTGTTGGATTTAGGAGCATCTAGATTGAGGAGAAAAGAGCACAGTCTACAAAGAAACTCATCATTCCCACTTTCACGTGCTCCTCAGTCTTAAAATCTTTTAATTTTAATTAAAAATAAAGCGAAAAATTAAAAAAAAATTAGCTGCCTTGACAAAGTCTTAGCTCAAGTACCAAGCATCTTGGGAGAATATAAATATAAATATAAATATTCAGCCAGTCAAATATATTTCACAAAGAATGAGGCGATTGTAGACCGGGCGCAGTGGCTCACACCTGTAATTCCAGCATTTTGGGAGGCTGAGGTGGGTGGATCACCTGAGGTCAGGAGTTCGAGACCAGCCTGGCCAACATGGTGAAACCCTGTCTCTACTAAAAATACAAAAATTAGCCAGGCGTGGTGGCGTGTGCCTGTAATGCCAGCTACTCAGGAGGCTGAGGCAGGAGAATCATTTGAACCTGGCAGGTGGAGGTTGCAGTAAGCTGAGATCGCACCATTATACTCCATCCTGGGCAACAAAGCGAGACTCCATCTCAAAAAAAAAAAAAAAAAACAAAAAAAAACAAAAACCCACACCAAAAAAAAAAAAAAAAGAACAAGGCAACCAATTCCATTTCAGATTAAGCGGCTGCCTTAGATCCCTGGGATTTTGTTTTTATATGCAATCTCTACAGTTTATGTATTTTCGTATGTAACGTCTATGGTCGGATCAGATGGCAGGCTCTGTCCCAACGCCAGCCACTTGCCTGCTATGCATTTCCTCTGTCTGCCCTATAGATCTGCCAGTGACATTATAATCTCTTCAGCATGGGTTATATTTATCACAGCCGTTTAGACAGAGTTAGAATTAATTAGGGAATGTCGCAAATGTCAGATCATTAAATGAAACGGTAAAAAGTAAATTGTGGTTTTTGGCAAGCAAGTGTTTCATAAAATAAGCTCCCTTGATGAAAAAGTAATTACTCTAAAATATATACTTTTATTACCACTTTTAGGGACACAGATTAGCAATCTAAGTTTTAAATTTGATATGAATGGCAATGAATTCTATCTGCCACAATACAGCATGGAATTTGATGTCTAAAATATTCCTAAAGGGTGATTGAATAGTCAATTAAAATACAGCATTGCTAAGTAAGGGCGTGTGTGTGTGTGTGTGTGTGTGTGTGTGTATTTAATGCAAGTCAGTTGTTCTTTGAATTTTAAAAGTCCTTACAAAGACTTTGGTATGATACATAATGGGAGAGACATTGAGAACTGAAGCTATAAAATACAGGAACCTTTGCAAAGAATGATAGAATTGGTGTGAGGTGGCCCGGGATGGTTAGCATTGAGCGGCCCCCCACGGCTCGCTTTCCTTGGTCTCTGGCTATCAGTGGTGACTGGTGAAACCATTACCAACAGTTTCAGAAATTTCCCATACTCCTGTCTCCTTCCTACAGTTGATTCTAACGACACAGAAATGATTTCTGTTTCCACAAGTTCATGCTGCACATGTTAAGCGGCTGTGACAGAGCCTGGTGGGGCACTTGCAATTTTTCCTTGTTTTTCAGTTGTTTATGGTTGAAAACATGTGTTTTTCAGCATGGAAGGAATTTCTATAGAAGGCATAAGGAATGTGTGTTCAGAAAAGGATCTAATTTTGAAGACTTGAGCAAATAACACTCACATGTTTGATGGCACAAGAGATTTAATTTAAATAGCTTTAACCTGACTGGGTGAAGTGGCTCATGACTGTAATTCTAACTGCTTTGGGAGACCGAGGTGGGTGGATCACCTGAGTTCAGAAGTTCAAGCCCAGCTTGGGCAACATGGCAAAACCCTCTCTACAAAAAACACAAAAATTAGCTGGGGGTGGTGGTGCATGCCTGTAATCCCAGCTGCTCGGGAGGCTGAGGTGAAGAAATTGTCTGAGCCGGGAGGTGGAGGCCGCAGTGAGCTGAGATGGTGCCACTGCACTCCAGTCTGGGCAACAGAGTGAAAGTCTGCTGCCTCCTTCCCGAGAAAAGCTTTAATCTAATCAACAGTGAGGTTGGGTTTTCTAAGACATTGCCTAAAACATGAAGTTCCAAAAATGTTCTGGACGACAATGGGGTGGTGGCTTCTGCCTGAGGGGCCACACTTGCACAGAAGAGGGTACAGTGTCCGGAGCGTGCAGATGAACCAAGCCAGTGCTTCATGGTCACGGCCCCCATGGCTCACTGTGCACACACACACACACGCACATGCTGTGTGCACATGCACGCACGTCCAGGACCACGGGCTCTTCCTGGGACAGGATCAGGAAGCAACTCTGGCCCCAGGCAGCCCCTAGGATGTTACCCCCACCCTTTAGTGACTCCACACGAGTCATCCAGCCTGACTGAGTCTTATTTAACTTTACAGACCGTTTCCTGAGAAAGGCTCCATGTAGGAAGGTGGTCATGGAGCCCTTTCTCTCATTGTGTCCTGAGTCCTCCTTTGCCCACCACACAGTCTGGCCCCACCTTCCCCTCCCCTTTTCTCCCCTCCCCATCCTTCCTCTCCTCTCCCCTCTCCTTTCTTCCCCTCCCCTCCCTTCCCCTCTCCTCACAAGCCATGCTGGCTTCACAGCTCAGTCACAGCTGTGGGGGGTGGTGGGGGGTGACTCCAGGGAATGGCTGGAGGGAAAGGAGCATGTATTTTGGACTAGACGTGATGTGAGAGCCATGTGTCCAGCCCTTGCTGGAGGCTGGTCTGAGCTGCCTTTCTGCCCTGGGCAGGGCATGGCCTTTCCCAGATGGGGTTGTTGTAGGAATCCCACTGGTCTAGTGTTTGGGTTTGAATTTTGTCTCCAAAAATAAGGATTGAGTCCAACCCAGGTCCCACAAGGGCTGCCCTGTTTGGGAGGAGGGTCTTTGCAGATGGATTTGGGCTCAGATGAGGTCATCCTGGAGTCAGGGGGCCCCAACCACTGCCTCATGTCCTTGGATGGAGACCATGTGACAGAGGCAGAGAGTGGAGTGAGGTGTCTGCAGGTGAGGCATGCAGGGAGGGTCGTGAGGTGAGGAGAGGTCCCCGAGAGCCTCCCACACCTTGGAGGGGCATGGCCTCATGGACGCCTTGGCCTCAGGTGCCAGCCTCCAGAACTGTGAGATGCACCCTCTGTTGTTTTAAGCCCCTGGTTTGTTAGAATGCTCCCAGGCCCCACACACTCGTTGAGCAGCTGTTAGCCGAGCTCCTGTTGTTGGGGGCCCAGCAGCGCGTGGAGCCTATAGGCTTTGGGGCTGGGAAATGAGCCCCAGGTTCAGCAGGGGCTCCCCAGCAGGGGCGAGTGCCCCCGACACAGCACAGACTCCTTGGCCTTAAATATGCAGCTTCGTCTCCGTCTCCAGCTGAAATGGTTTGTCACCTTTGCTACTGGGAGATGCTCATGCTGCTGGGATAGTGTCCCTGTCCCTCCTCAGCCCATGTCCTAAAGAAAGTGCCCAGTGGCAACCAAAAGCATGTGCACTGAGGACAGTGTTAGGGGCTCCAGGTAGCCAAAGGGACATGGCCTGCCTTTGGCTTCTCCAGGGAACACCTCCTTCACCGTCACCTCTAGGCAGCACCCTATTCACTGCCACCTCCAGGGAGCACCTCCTTCACCATCACCTCCAGGAGCACCTCCATCACCTCCAGGGAGCACCTTCTTCACCGTCACCTCCAGAAGCACTTCCATCACCCCAGGGAGCACCTCCATCACCATCACCTCCAGGGAGCAACTCCTTCACCGTCACTTCCAGGAGCACCTCCAGGGAGCACCTCCTTCACTGTCACCTCCAGGAGCACTTCTATCACCTCCAGGGAGCACCTCCATCACCATCACCTCCAGAGAGCACCTCCTTCACCGTCACTTCCAGGAACACCTCCATCACCTCCAGGGAGCATCTCCTTCACTGTCACCTCCAGGGAGCACCTCCATCACCATCACCTCCAGGGAGCATCTCCTTAACTGTCACCTCCAGGGAGCACCTCCATCACCTCCAGGGAACACCTCTTTCACCATCACCTCCAAGAGCACCTTTATCACCATCATCTTCAGGGATCACCTCTGTTGTTGGAGGGAAGCACCTCTGTCACTGTCCTCTCCCTCCTGGGCTCCAAGTCGTGACTGGTCAGCCTCAGTGCAGCCAAGGGGGGCTCTAAGGCCTGAGGCCTCTCTGGCATCACCCTCTTAATAAATCTCTCTCTCTGTAGCCAAAAACATTTCATGTCATTTCTTCCTTGATGTCACTTTCCTCACTGAATACCTGATTAATGCAACATGAGAATAATTTACAATAAAATGACTGTATTTGCCATGAAGCCCAGGTCAGATGTGGGGGGTGAGACCACCGGAGCAGCCAGTCCTGGAGCCTGCAGGGTGGGCTGCACGCCTGCCTGTCCTCCGCTGTGGGCTCTGGAGCTAACAGAAGGGCCTGTGCCAGTGCTGGCGACCGTCTTCCCCAGCCAAAGCCTGCCTGGGCCGCACAGCTGTGGCTTGACTGTCAGCAGCTCCTGAACGTGGCACTATGCTGGTGGCATTCTTGCTTCTGCTCTGTTTGTGACAAACACGAGGTCACACCAAATGCCAGAAAGTTCAAGGAAGGATCTATTTTCTGAAAAAAGGCAGCAGTGTTTCTGTGTTGGTGGTGACCTTGGGGCATCACCCCACTCTGATCTCTTGAGCCACTGTGATCTCTTCTGGCTCCAGCATCTCCCTCCCACGGGCCGCAAGACTCAGGAAGACAGCAGGGTCTGATGGGGGCTCCTGGGTTTCAGTTCCACCTTCTACTTTGCACAACATGATGGGGGGTGACTTAACCTGCCGAACTTCAGACATCCCATTTACAGGACAGAGATGAAGAAAACCCAAGCACACGGTTCTCCAAGCACCTGGCTGGGTTCCAGGTGCCCGGGACAGGTGGGTGGCCCTGCCCACTGGAGCTCCCACTCTGGAGCACAGAGCCCAGAAACGGGGGCACCATAAATTGGAACTCAGAGCAGAAAGGCCTTGTCAGGTGGGAGGTAGGCCTGCTGTGGGGCTATGCACACAGTTCCACTTCCAAAGGCTAAGGAAGCCGGGGTGATACTCACCAGCTTCCCTAAATCCCCCATGCTTGTTTCATAGATGAGGAAATCTGGGCTTTAGCCAGAAGAGCCTGCTAGGCTCACGGGGGCTAGAGGCGGTGGACTCTGGACCCTCCACTGTGGACGGCAGAGTAATGGCCCCGATGATGATCAAGTCTCATCCCCAGAATCTGAGAACGAGTCGTGTTTCACGGAAGAGGGAAGGGAAGCTGCTCCTCAGCCTACACTGAGACAGGGGCCTGTGGTGGGCTGTTGGGGGCGGCGTCTGATGTAGCGTCTGTGGTGGGCTGTTCCCGGCGGTGCGTGAGGTAGCGCCTGTGGTGGGCTGTTCCGGGCGGTGCCTGAGGTAGCGTCTGTGGTGGGCTGTTCCCCGCGGTGCCTGAGGTAGCGTCTGTGGTGGGCTGTTCCGGGCGGCGCCTGATGTAGCGTCTGTGGTGGGCTGTTCCGGGCGGCGCCTGATGTAGTAGATTGTGATGGGCTGTTCCCCGCGGTGCCTGAGGTAGCGTCTGTGGTGGGCTGTTCCGGGCGGCGCCTGATGTAGTCGTCTGTGGTGGACTTTCCGGGCGGTGCCTGGTGTAGTCGCAGGGTCCTCACAGCTGACAGAAGGAGGCACAGGGAGGGGGAGTCCCAGACGCCGGTGAGAGATTCGGCCGCCGCCGCTGGCTCGGGAGACAGGAGGAGCCCCAAGCTGGGGAAAGGGCAGCTTCGAGATGTTGAAAAGGGCTGGAAACAGAGTCTCCCCGAAGCTTCCGGAAGGACTCAGCCCTGAGACACTGACTTCAGCCTGGGGAGCCCCGGGCCAGACCTCCGGCCCCTAGAGCTGTAGAGCAGGGTGGTCCCCAACATTTTTGGCATTAGGGAGCAGTTTGGTGGAAAATTTTTCCACAGATGGAGTTGGCGGGGAGATGGTTCCAGGATGAAACTGCTCATCCTCAGATCATCAGGCACTGGATTCTCATAAGAAGGTGGAACCTGGGTACTTTGCACGCGCAATTCACAATGGGGTTCTCGCTCCTGTGAGACTCCAGTGCTGCCGCTGGTCTGACAGGAGGCGGAGCTCAGACTCTAATGCCACTATACCGCCACTCACCTTCTGCTGTGCGCCGGCTCCCAACAGGCCACGGACCCGCACTGGTCCTTGGCCCGAGTTGGGGACCCCTGCTGTTGGGGACAGACTCGTGCTGTCTTCATCTGCCGAGCTTGTGGGCATTCATTTCAGCAGGCTCAGGAAACTCACACACCCTCAGGTGCGTCCAGTCCCAAGACCCCAGTATCAACCACCCTCCCCCCGACCCCGTCCCGGGGCTAGACTGTGTAACACGCCATCTGCACGTGGGCTGTGGAGCTCAGCATGTCTGCAGGAAGGCGCCAGATGCGCCCAGGACCCCATGGTGTTACTGCCGTCCGCCGTCTTCAAGGGCCCAAAGGCTTCTTGTTGCCTCCCGGGCCTGTGACCCAGCAGGGGCTGACTCGCTGCCTCTGTATGGTAGATGCTTGATTCCCAGGAACACAGGCACACGTGTTCCCGAGGAACCCCAGCCTCACTCCAACTAGGACTCTCCCTCCGTGTGCCTCCTTCTTTCGGGTTGAGGACCCCGTGGCAACATCACCCCTCACCCTGGACAGCCCAGAGTGCTGCCTCCCTGCAGCCTCTGCCCTCCTTGGAGCCCCTGCAGCCCCATTGCTGCCCGGATCCCGGCTCTCCATGGTTCGCAGAGCCCTTTGCCCGTGCGTTTGTCCCTCACCTCGGTGGCCTCTGCACGTCATAACTCTCCTGACGGAACCCATTGTAGAGTGACCTGGGCTGCCCAGACCCCCCTATGTGCTGTCAGGGTGCACAGGACACAGCTTGCTAAAAAGTGGGAGGCACGTAAGAAGAGCTGAGTGTAAACAGTATTGACTTCTCAGTGGTCATTTAAATAGGCTGCTGCAGATAGTTTAAGACACAGTTAAGTGGGTGAGATCCTTCTTTAGTTTTAACTTACACTGTTTAAAAGTCATGAAATAATGTGGTCACTAGGATGCTGACCAAGACAAACAGCAAAGGGCAAGGGCAGGCCAGGGGAGCATCTGCGAGGGTCTAAGGGGAAAGGCGTTGGAGAGAAGTCGGGGGACTGAGCCCAGAAAGAAGCCCCTGGTAACACAGCCTGGCGTCATCTTCAGGGTGGGGGTGCCCCAGCCAGGTGTCTAGGGGGCTGCAGCGAGACCCTCGTGACCGTACCTGTGGTCTCTGCAGTAGAGGAGAGTGCCCCTGAAGAGCTCTCTGCTGGCCATGTGCAGAGCCAAGACAGGTGGGGATCACACTCCCGCAGGGCGCAGCAGCGAAGCAGAGCCGGCGGCAGTGTTCGCCCCAGGACCATGGCCCAAACTCAGACAACCACCACCTTGGCGGACCTGGGGACTGTGGCCTGGCCTATGTCTGCTTGCTTTTTAACTCTTTCCCAAAGTGTAATATACACACCCAAAACCCAGGTGTTGGCGAGTGCTGCTCTGGGGTGGCCCCACCTATGGACTCGGTTCCCGGGTGGCCACAGGGCGGTGGGAGGGTCTCCGTCCTTCAGGTCACCACATGTGCTGAGGCCAAGGGGATGGGAGCTATGACAGGCTGACCTGCGCCCCCAGGTCTTGTGTTGAAGCTCCGTCCCCAGGTGGTTGTGTCTGGAGGCCAGGCCTTTACATCCGTCATTAAAGTACAACGAGGCAGTATGATGGTCCTGACCCACTCTGACTGGGTCCTTACGAAAGGAGACTAAAGACACAGATGTGTTCAGAGGATGGCCCAGGGAGGACCGGGGTGGAGACGGCCTCTGCAGGCCTAGGACAGAGACCTCAGGAGGAACCAGTCCTGACCACACCTTGATCTCGATCTTCCAGCCTCCACTGTGAGAAAGAAATATGCGCTGTTGAAGCCCCCGCCTGTGGGGTTTTGCTGCAGTGGCCAAGCTGAGCATGCAAGAGGTGCGAAGGGGACGGAGGCCAGGGCACCTCCCAAGGCGGGGAAGCTGCAGGGGAAGCTGAGGCAGCGGCAGCTGGGGAGGACTGAGTTCAGATTTCTTTCCCCTGTTTGGCTTTTTCTTGCTGTTAAAGCCCTGAGACCCTAGGAGTGAAGGGGAGGAGAGATTTGAGTATTTTTAATTATTTAAAATTTCCTTTTTAAATGCTGATGCTGTTCAATAATTAACTTTCTCTAGATCCTGCTGTTTCTCAAATGGAAAATTAAAGGCAAATCAAAGTGTTGAAAAGACAGCAAAATAAACGACAAAATGCCCTTTATGAAAAGCCCAAACTAGGCGTCACCAGAACGAAGCCTCTCCTACCCGGGTCAACCCTCTGGAGGCCGGGGAGGCCAGGGCTGCATGGGGTGGGGGCTGTGGGGTCCCAGCCGACTTTGGGCAGGACCCTTGCAGGCTGGCCTCTCCCGAGTCCACTTGGATCCTCTGCCTTCACACTGGGAGCCCAGCCTTGTGGGGCTCTGACCAGGGAGGGTGGCTCCTGAGGGAGAAGCTGAGCAGCTGCAGGCAAAGGCTCTGGGACAGCAACCTGGAGGCAGCGGGTGCTGGCCTGGGCTTCCTCATTCTAAACACTCCGTCTCTCACCTGCTAGCATTGGAAAAGTCCATGGTCCATGGTCCAGAGGCCTTGTCCTGTGGCCTCTGCTGGCTGCAGAAGCTGTGCAAAGAGCAGAATAGGAGCCCCCGAAACCCACAGGCTCCCCCAAGTCCTCAGCTACCCAGTACACTCTGACAGGCTCTGTGCTGGCTGTGGGGGTCCCCCTGGGGTGTGGTCCAGAGGGCCTCTGCCTCCCATCCCTCGCCTTGTTCCCCTCTGTCATCACCTGAGTGTGTCCCCAGATTCCACATGCTGAGGCCTGAATCCCTAGTGTGATGGTACTGGGAGGTGTCAAGCTTCAGATGAGGCTGGGACCTCATGAAGGGATTAGTGCCCTGTGCCCTGTAAGAGGAAGAGACACCAGAGCTCCCTCTCTCAGACTTTGGGTCACAGCAAGCAGGCGGTTGTCTGGAGCCAGGAATCTGGCCTCCACCAGGAACTGAATCTGCTGTCCCCTCCATCTTGGACTTCCAGCCTCCAGCAGAGTGTGCCCTTCGAGCCGCCCAAGTGGCCTGACCTGACCGTACGCCCTTGGTTTTGGTGTGTAGGGCACAGGTCTGAAGGCAAATGTGAAGCCGACAAAGCCTCTGTGCCGATGTTCCCAGGAGTTTTCACCCTCTTGGAAAGTGTCACAGACAGGGACCCTCCCCGAGGGTGTGACCACACCCCTCCTTGCCCTCAACTCTACAGTGTCAGCTGTTTGAAATACATATATACTTTGTGTTTTGTCAAGGAAGATTTGAAACTTCTGGTTTAATCTGACCTTTTACTGTGGTGGTGATCCAACCTTTAATTGGTAAAATCATTTGATCCTTAAATGGTTAATCCTTGATCATTAGAGCCCCATCATCAGGGGGTCTCTGTCCGCATGGCCTGGAGTATTTCAGGGCATACATGGCGGGCGCTCAGGACAGGCTGGTGAATGGAAGAACAGGTGAGCGGTGGGCTGGCAGTTGTAGGGGGTCTGCAAGGGACTGGGACCTGTCCCACGTGAGCACGTGCAGGCCCCAGTTAGCTCACCTTGGCAAGCCCCATAGGCTTTTCTTTTTTTTATAATCAACCTCATTGAGCTGTAATTCACATAGAATACAACTCATCCATCGGTGAAACCCCGTCTCTACTAAAAAATACAAAAAACTAGCCGGGCGAGGTGGCGGGCGCCTGTAGTCCCAGCTACTCGGGAGGCTGAGGCAGGAGAATGGCGTGAACCCGGGAGGCGGAGCTTGCAGTGAGCTGAGATCTGGCCACTGCACTCCAGCCTGGGCGACAGAGCAAGACTCCGTCTCAAAAAAAAAAAAAAAAAAAAAAAAAAGAATACAACTCATCCATTTAAAACCATACAATTCAATGATTTTTAGTACATTCACAGACATGTGTAGTCATCACCACAGTTGATTTTAAAGCATTTTCATCAGCTCAAAAATACACCCTGCATCCTTTAGTGACCGTACCCCTAACCCTGCACCCCACTCCAGCCGTCAACAACCACTCATCGGCTTTCTGTCCCCATGAATTGTGGGTTCTGGGGATTTCTGGTGAATGGGAGTATACAGTGTGGGCACCTGCATGCTGGGGGCTTTCCCTCCTCATCCTGGTTTTAAGGTCCACCTACATCATAGCGTGTGCCTGTGCTTTATTCCTTTTATTTTTATTTTAAAAAGATTGTAGTAAAGGGCCTGGTTTGGTGGTTCATGCCTATAATCCCAGTGCTTTGGGAGGCTAAACTGGGAAGATTGCTTGAAACCAGAAGTTTGAGACTGGCTTAGGCAACAAAGTGAGAGAGACCCTATCTCTACTAAAAAAAAAAAAAAAAAAAAAAAAAAAAAAAAAAAAAAATCCAGGTGTGGTTGTGCACCTGTAGTCCCAGCTACTTAGAGGGTGGAGGTGAGAGGATCCCTTGGGCCTAGGAGGTTGGGGCTGCAGTGAGCCATGATTGCACCACTGCACTCCAGCCTGGGTGACAGATTGAGACCTTGTCTCAAAAAAAAAAATATATAGTAAATATACATAACATTAAATCTACCATTTAAACCATTTAAAAATATATAGTTCAGTGGTGTTAAGTGCATTTGCAACCATCACCACCATCCATCTTCAGAACTTTCTCATCTTTTCAAACAGAAACTCTGTCCCCATTAGGCACAAACTCACCATTCCCCTCCCACCAGCCCCTGGCACCCACCATTCTGCTTCTGTCTCTATGAACTTGTCTGCTGTAAACATTAATATCTCATCTAACTGGCTTCATAGAGTATTTGTCTTTTTGTGAGTGGCTTATTTTGCTTAACATAATGTCCTTAGAGTCCATCCATATTGTAACATTTGTCTGACTTTCTTTCCTTTTTATGAATGAATAATATTCCATTGTATGGATGGGCCCCATTTTGCTTACCTCTGTCAGTGGACACTTGAGTGGCTTCCGCCTTTTGGATATTGTGATCAGTGCTGCTATGAACATGGGCGTGTAAATATCTGTTTGAGTCCCTGCTTTTAATTCTTTTTGCATACATCCAGAAGTGGAATTGCTAGATCATATGGTAGTTCTGTGTGAATTACCTCTAATTTTTTGAGGAACCACCATACTGTTTTCTACAGTGGTTTTATTGTTTTATATTCCCGTCATCAATGCATTAAGGCTCTGATTGCTCTACATCCTTGCAAACACTCAGCATTTTCTGCTGCTTTTTTTTTTTTTTTTTTTTGAGACAGGGTCACACTCTGTTGCCCAAGCCAGAGTGCAGTGGTGCGATCTCAGCTCATCGCATCCTCTGCCTCCCAGGCTCACGTGATTCTCCTGCCTCAGTCTCCTGAGTAGCTGGGACTACAGGCGTCCACCACCACGCCCAGCTAATTTTTGTATTTTTAGTAGAGATGGGGTTTCACCATGTTGGCCAGGATGGTCTCGAACTCCTGACTTCAAGTGATCCACCCGCCTTGGCCTCCCAAAGTGCTGGAATTACAGGCATGAGCCACCGTGCCTGGCTTCATTTTCTGCTGTTTTGATATTAGCCATCCTAATGGCTGTGAAGTGGTATCTCTTGGTAGTTTTCATTTGCATTTTCCTAGTGATAAGTGATGTTTAGCGTCTTTTAACATGCTTATTGGCCATCTGTATATCTTCCTTGGAGAAATATCTATTCAGATACTTAGCCCATTTTAAAATTGGATTATTTCTCTTTTTGCTATTGAGTAGTAAGAGTTCTTTATATATTCCAGACACCCTTTTCAGATACATGATTTGAAAACATTTTTTCCTATTCTGTAGATTGTCTTTTCACTTTTTGATGGTGTCCTTTGAAGCAAGAATATTTTACATTTCGATGAAGTGCATTTATTTTTTTCTTTTGTTTTTCTTATAATTTTGGGGTCATATCAAATAATTCTTTTTTTTTTTTTTTTTTTTTTTTTAGAGTCTCTCTTTGTTTTCCAGGCTAGAGTGCAATGGTATGGTCTCGGCTCACTGCAATCTCCGCCTCCTGGAGTCAAGTGATTCTCCTGCCTCAGCCTCCCAAGTAGCTGAGACTGCAAGTGCATGCCACCATACCCAGCTAATTTTTGTATTTTTAGTAGAGATGGGGTTTCACTATGTTGGCCAGGCTGGTCTTGAACTCCTGACCTCAGGTGATCTGCCCACCTTGGCCCCACAAAGTGCTGGGATTACAGGCATGAGCCACCATACCTGGCCATATCAAAGAATTATTTGTCAAATCTAAGGTCATGAAAATGTATCCCTGTGTTGTCTTCTAAGAATTTTATGGTTTTAGATCTTACATTTTGGTCTTTCATTCATTTGAGCTAATTTTTATATATAGTGTGAGATAAGGGTTCAATTTTACTTTATTTTTTCACAGGTGGCTATCCAGTTGTCCCAGCACCATTTGTTGAAAGACTACTCTTTCCCTATTGAATGATCACAACACCCTTGTTGGAAATCAGTTGACCGTAGATGTGAGGGTTTATTTCCAGACTGTCAGTTCTATCCCATAATGAAGACAGTACCACACTGTTTTGATTACTGTTGCTTTTTAGTAAGACTTGAAGTCAGAGAATGTGAGTCTTCCAGCTCTGTTCTCCTTTTCCAAGATTGGTTTGGCTATTCTGGGCTTCCTGCAATTCTGTGTGACTTCCAGAATCAGCTTCTCAATTTCCACAAAGACATCAGTTGGGATTCTGATAGTGAGTGCATTGAATCGGCAGATCAGTTTGGGGAGGACTGCCATTGTAGCAATGTCAAGTCTTTCCATTCATGAACATGGGATGTCTTTCCATTTATTTAGATCTCCTTTAATTTATTTTAATAATGTTTTTTAGTTTTCAGAGTATAAATTTTACTCTCCTTTATTAAGTTTATTCAAAAGTATTTTATTTTTGATGTTATTGTGAATGGAAATGTTTTCTTAATTTAATTTTTGGATCACCCATTGCAGGTGTATAGAAACAAACTGATTTTTGTATATTGATCTTGTATTATGTTATCTTGATAAGCTTATTTATTAATTTTAACAGTTTTTTGTGGATTTCTTAGGATTTTCTGTATACAAGATTACATCATTTGCAAATTTTCCTTTCCAATTTTTATTTTTTAGATGGAGTCTGGCTCTGTTGCCTAGGTTGGAGTGCAGTGGCATGATCTTGGCTCACCACAACTTCTGCCTTCCACGTTCAAGCGATTCTTCTCCCTCAGCCTCCCAAGTAGGTAGGATTACAGGTACCCACCACCACACCTGGCTAATTTTTGTATTTTTAGTAGAGTTGGGGTTTTGCCATGTTGGCCAGGCTGGTCTCAAACTCCTGACCTCAGGTGATCCACCTCCCTTGGCCTCCCAAAGTGCTGGGATTATAGGCATGAGCCACCGTGCCTGGCTTTCCTTTCCAATTTGAATGGCCTTTATTTCTTTTTCTTGCCAAATTGCTCTGGTCAGAACCAGTAAAATATTCAGGAGTAGTGATGACAGCAGACATGCATGTCTTGCTCCTGATCTTTGGGGGATGTTTTCAGTTCTTCATCATTAAGTAGGATGCTAGCCATGTGTTTTTTGTATATGTTCCTTATCAGGTTGAGGAAGTTCACTTCTATTTTCATTTTTTCAGTGTTGTTGTCATGAAAGGGTGCTGGGTTTTGTCAACTGTTTTTTCTGCATGTACTGAGATGATCATGTCATTTTTGTTTTTTATTCGATTTATATGATGTATTACCTTGATTGATTTTTGCATGTTAAAACGACCTTGCATTTTTGGGATAAAATCCACATTTTTCATTTATAATTCTTTTTATATGTTGCTGGATTTGGTTTGCCAATATTTTGTTGAGGATTTTTGTGCCCATATTCTTAAGAGATATTGGTCTAGTTTTCTTGTGATGGCTTTGTCTGGTTTTGGTATCAGCGTAACACTGGCTTCACAAAATGCTGAATACTCTGAGCAAAACAAAACAAAACATAACAAAACAACCTCCCAATCTATCATTTAATGAAGTGCTCTAGAATTTTGCTGGTGGTCCACATGAAATTTTCTAGTACTGCAGTTACTAGATGGCCAGTCCTATTCTACCAACTTTTTGGCTTTACGATTCCATTTGCACATTGTTTCTGCCTTCTCTAAAGGCTTTGAACGTACATTTAGACCAAAATATTAAAACTTTGACCACCGTAGACAGCTACATTTCACCTCACATTCATGAAGTCGTCAGTTAGTGAGTGAATGAGTCCCCTGCCTTATGGAGACCCTCTCCACCCGGGCTCCACAGATCTCTTCTGCATGTTCTGAGCTGCAGGGAGCTCTGTTTATTCCCCAGCTATCAGAGACGTCTCCAAACTGAAATTGCTTCTGCAGTTTCTGCGGGGGCTTTTTCCTTCCTGCTTTTCCACTGTTAATAATTCACTCTTGATCTTCACAGAAACCTGCGCAGCAGGGGCTTTTGCTGCCTTCATTTTTCAGATGAGGAAACTGAGGTTTGCTGAGGACATGTGGGCTGTCCAAACATCTCACAGCTGGCAGCTGGCAGGCCAGAGATTCTGCCCTGGTCCGTCTGACTGTGGCCCTGGCCCCATGCCCAACTCAGCTCCTTCAGGCCGCTGGCGCCGCATGCCTTGTTCTGAGGGCTCAGGGGTGGGAGGCCAGGCGGTTCTTATTAAACGTAGACTCCAAAGTGGGGGCGATGGCTGTGCCCCTCTCTCCTGCTGCCTCGGATCCGCCACCCTGCTGTCTGCCCTTGCTCATGCCTGAGCTGCCAGGAGGACAATCATGTCCTTTCAGAAAGGATGAGGCTCAAGCACCCCGTTCGTCTCACTCCGGCAATTTGTTCTTAATCAAAACCATCGCAGTTCCTGGCTGGGAGTCTTGATTAAGCCTCTCCAGTGGGTGCCCTGACTCCAAGCCTCGTCCATGATTTTTTTACTTAATTTTTTCCCACTTTTCTTTCTGATTTCTAGGTCAGGGGGTTTGAGGCTCGTTCTTGCTTCAGTGGGGCTTGGCGGTTTTGTGTCTGCTGTGAGGTTTCTGCCTGGAGGGTGATGGTGGAAAACCTTACCCTTCAGCCAGGACTGAAACCCCAATTGACGCCCCTCCCTGACTCTTAGCGTTCCCAGCCCCCAGGCTGCAGGGCCATTCTTCTTGACCTCTCTTGAACCTTCACCCCCTACAGAGCCAGGGTTAAGGGTCACTTTCTCAGCTTCCTTCTGCTGGAGAGAACCAAAGATCTGCTCCCCCTTTGTGTGCAGGGGGTCGCTGCCTTGTGAACGGTTTCCAGGCGCACGACCGTGTGTCTGTCTTTGAGGGAGAGACTTGTAGGGTCGTCTGTCCTGAAGTGACAAAGGTTTCTCCTGTTCTTGTAGCAGCAGCTTTGAATTGGGGAGACAGAGAAGGGAGGAAGAAGAACCAGGGACCGTTAAGGATGGCTGATCTCTTTGTGCCTTTTAGGGAGAGAGGTCATCATTGGATGGATGGTCACGCTTTCGGCCTCACGGAGGCAGAGGCCACCAAGGGTCACTTCCTTGAGCTCAGGGGCAGCCCCAGCGTCACTAGGCCCCTCTGAGAGGCACCAGGCAGCCGCTCCCCATCCCCGCAGTTGTGCTGGGGACTCCCTCCTTTCCCCTAGTGTTGGGAAGGCAGCACCCCAACCTCTTCCTCAACGGTGACAATTCCCAAGGACTATGTGTCTTTAAAAAGGAGGTGGCGAGGCTTTGCAGCACTTTGGTGAGACCAATGTGGACACTGAGGCACATGCCAGCCACTTAGGCCCCTCAGCCTCTGCCTGGAGCAGTGCGGGTCCCTCTGTGGCAATGCGGCCTCTGTGGACTTGCTGACCATGTGGCAGGCTCTGGTTCCTCTGAAAACTGCCCGGTCCACTGAGAATCGTCCACATGGGCTCCTGCCAACAGGTGCTAACCTCCAGAACTTTCCAGTGAAGGCGAGCTTCCTGAATTTCAGCTTTTTTTTTTTTTTTTGAGATGGAGTCTCACTCTTGTTGTCCAGGCCAAAGTGCAACAGTGTGATCTCAGCTCACTGCAACCTCCGCCTCCCGGGTTCAAGCGATTCTCCTGCCTCAGCCTCCCGAGTAGCTGAATTCCAGCTCTTTCTAACTGCACATTTCCCCCTGATAGCACGAATGCTCGTTTAAGAAAAGTTGCAAAATACCGTTACAAAAAAGTTTTAAAACGCCTTATCCCCCAGCGTTAATTATTGTAAATGCTTTAGAGTATTTTTCCCATCCTTTAATTAGCATGTTTTGTGTAGGTACATATTTCATTAAAAACAAAAGTAGAATGCTCCTAGGTACACAGTTTTGAGTCCTGCCTTTCTACTTAATGGTATGTGTCATGGACATTTTTCACATCATTAAACCCTTTTCAAGAACATCATTTAAATAGCTACAGAGCTTTCCATTGTTTGGAGACACTACAATGTATTTTGTTCTTCTCCATTGTTAAAATTTGACATGGAAAACGCTTCCGAACCTGGCTAAATCTTATATAAACACATTTTGACAATGTGAGGCTCTTTTACGATCCAGTGACAGACGGTGCTGATCACAGGTTCCGTTGGTCCGGTCTTTGGCCCATGAGTCTGGAGAATCTTTGGGCACTAGAAAGTCAGTAGAGAAGCCAGGTGCGGTGGCTCACGCCTGTAATCGCAGCACTTTGGAAAGCCGAGGCAGGAAGATCACTTGAGGTCAGGAGTTCGAGACCAGCCTGGTCAACATGGTGAAACCTCATCTCTACTAAAAATGCAAAAATTAGCTGGGCATGGTGGCAGGTGCCTGTAAGCCCACCTACTGGGAGGTTGAGGCAGGAGAATTGCTTGAACCTGGGAGGCGGAGGTTGCAGTGAGCTGAGATCATGTCACTGCACTCCAGCCTGGGTGACAGAGACTCCATCTCAAAAAAAAATAATGTCGGTAGAGAAGCCGTCATGTGCATGTGTCTACGTGTGTGTGTGTGCGTGTAGACCAGTGTGCATGTGCATGCGTGAGAACACACCCAGGTACGGACTGGATACATGGAAATTCCCAACCGGCCTCTCTCTGGGGCTCTTGGTTGCAGGCACAGTGGTGGTGGGCCGGGGACTGGAAGCTGGGTTTGGGTGGAGGGTCCAGGAAGGCTGACTTTGACGTGAGCCCCTGCCATGGTCATGAAAAGCCCACTGATGGGACCCAGATGGAACTCCAGACAGTTCCTCTCAGAATGGAGGTTACCAGGTGTGGTCTGCAGCCTGGGACAGGCTTCAGGGAGGCCTGTGGGGTGACCACAGATGACGGTGGGGAAGACACGTGGGGCAGCAGCTGCATCTGCATAAACTCGCCTGTAGTTTCCCGATTTCTCTCCCCTTTGTGGAAGGAGCAGTGGCAACTTGAGCAGTAAAAGCACTGTGGCCGCGGAGCTGTGGCCGCCGCCTCTAACGCTTATGTGCTCCATCTGCGCCATGTGGCCCCGCATGTGGGCATTCCTTTACTCTGGCAAGTCTGATGTTGGCAGATGGCTGGGATTGTGTTCCTGCTTGCTCGATTTTCAGTTTTTTTTTTTTTTTTTAGGTGAACACATATAGGATAAAAAAGAAATCTGCAAAGTTGTTTAAAAGAGCAAATACCTTTTTTTTGTTTTTTGAGATGGAGTCTCGCTCTGTCGCCCAGGCTGGAGTGCAATCTTGGCTCACTGCAACCTCTGCCTCCCGGGTTCGTGTGATTCTCCTGCCTCAGCCTCCCAAGTAGCTGTGATTACAGGCACGTGCCAACGTGCCACCATGCCTGACTACTTTTTGTATTTTTGGTAGAGACAGGGTTTCACCATATTGGCCAGGCCGGTCTCAAACTCCTGACCTCAAGTGATGCACCTGTGTCGGCCTCCCACAGTGCTGGGATTCCAGGCTGAGCCCCCGTGCCCCACCGAAAATAGCAGGTATCTTTTGACTCCTACTATAAACTTTTATCAATATGAGAGGAAAAGACATGCGCTGACTTGGGTTTTGTGATCACGGTGGCTCCGGACAGGATGGGCGCTTTTCCTGAGTGGATGCCAGGTGGATCCAGCCGAGGGAATAAAGCCGGTGCGGCCACCTGTCAGCCCTGCGAGACGGTGTGTCATTGCAACCACGTGGATCACAGAGGTCGTTAGATTATTTTAGCAAAAGGTCATAGGTCTCATGCACAAAATATTCTTCCTTTGTGGCTAATTGCAGGGAAAACAGTTACGTTCTGAATTTGCTGGCGCTCCTGTAGCTTCTTGTATTTCCACCGCAAGGCTGCTGTTTGGGTGTATTCAGGTTTGTCTCTGTGTGTGTGTGTGTGTTTGACAAAGCACAGTGAGCTTTGAGGAGTCCATTTAATCCTTGCGGAAACCTAAGAGTGGTTTTTAAATCTAAATTGTTGCCAAGAGTGACGTTTTCATTAGACTTTAAGGGAAATGATCCATTTCAAGCAAAGACAAAAAATTCCACCAATGTCTCAGGGATGAGATAATTTTTTCCCAGTAATACAAGAAGAACCATTAGTACGAATAGGAGAAAAGGGATCATCTCTCATGAACTTACTTTGAGGAAGGTTTAGAAAGCAATGTCCTGGCCAGGCGCGCCCACTGGCTGGGGACGGTGTGGGTGGGACGCAGGTGAGCCGCTGGCTGGGGACAGTGTAGGTGGGACACAGGTGAGCCCGCTGGCTGGGGAGGGTGTGGGTGGGACACAGGTGAGCCCGCTGGCTGGGGACGGTGTGGGTGGGACACAGGTGACCCCGCTGGCTGGGGACGGTGTAGGTGGGACGCAGGTGAGCCGCTGGCTGGGGACAGTGTAGGTGGGACACAGGTGAGCCGCTGGCTGGGGACAGTGTAGGTGGGACGCAGGTGAGCCGCTGGCTGGGGACGGTGTGGGTGGGACGCAGAGAGGACCAAGATGCTGCCTTTTCCTCTTTGTCCTTGGCAGCTTGCCCAGGCACCTGCTAATGCATTGTATCCAGTAAAGTTCAAAATAGGGCAACTGCCCCCAAAATATAGTTTGGACTGTCCATAAGAAATGTTCTCATTTTTGCCCCTGTCCCCTGAGCCACACAGGCATGACAGTGGGACATGGGGTCTGGGGCGAGGCTTGGCACTGCCATCCAGCACCCAGCTCATTTCGGCCTGGGCTGCCCTCAGTACCATGCAGACCCGCGAGCTCCTCATTTCCCTGGAAGATGAATGAGAAGATTCACGGGAGATTCTTTTCAAAGCACTGGCACAGGCCCTGTCACCGCAGCTGTTTATTGACCCTGTGGCGGCCGAGACGGCATGTTTGGAAATCTGCTTGGCGTGGAGACTGAGGTGCCCTGACCATTGCAGACAAGAACTCATCTTGATACCTGCAGGCTAAAGGAGGAAAGAGTGGGGTGTCTGTGTTAGAGGTTCGGAGCCGCAAGACTCCAACAGCCAAGTTCGACGGCAGGCAGAGTTGGTGCCTGGAAACTTCCCTGGATCAGAGGGTTGTTGGTTGTGGTGGGTGCGCACCTCACCCACGGTGGTGGTGTCTGAAACAAGACCCTTTTTGCTGTCTGTGGAACTGGCATAGACCGTGTGGTGCAGGTTCAGCTGCCAGCTATCAAGAGGAAGTTGGACATGAGACAGGTACTGAGCAGGCTTCGTCGGAGACCAAATGAACGCAGGGTTTCAAAAGCAAGACTTGGGGCCTCTCAACTGAGCATTGTGGCTCTAGTGGGATTTACGTGGCTCTGACCACAGTGTCCTCCGTGGCAGCAGCGTGGAGTGAGAGCTCACTCCACTCACGCTGGAGTGTCCTCACGCTGCTTGCAAACTTGGTCACGATGAGATGGTGAGAATTAGGCCGATTCTCAATGTGGTGTTGAGGGTATCAGACGGCTAAGGCATGTTGAGAACACCCCCCAGCAGACGCCCACAGCCAGGTTGTGGTGTGGAAGACGAGCTGCGAGAGTTAAAATAAGCTGCTTTCACACAATGGTCCCTCGAGTGCCGATACAGACCTCGCTCTGATGTGCGGCAGGCGGACATTGTTCCAAGTTATGCTACTTTTGTTAAAAAAAGTACTTGCTGGTAAGAGATGATAATTTGAATGTAGTAACCGGGCACTTAGTTCATTTGCACACACCAGGCCAGTGCACTGCCCGCTGCTCTTGATAAATACTGGGACTGGCCTCTGACTTTGGTTAATATTTTTCCACAGTTCAAATTCACCTCTTCAAGCCTGAGCCCATGTTCTTTTTTCCCACCTTGTCCCCACCCCCATCCTCACCCCTCATCCTCATCCCATCCCCCTCGCAGTCCCTACTCCCGTCCCCATCCGTCCCTACCCCATCCTCACTCCATCCTCATCTCCATCCATCTCCACTCACCCCATCCTCATCCCGTCTATCCCCACCTCACCTCATCTGTCCCCACCCCATCTTCATCCCATCCATCCTCACCCCATCCTCATCCCACCTGTCCCCAGCCCATCCTCACCCCATGTGTCCCCACTCACACCATCCTCACCCCCATCCGTCCCCACTCACCCCATCCTCACCCCCATCCATCCCCACTCACCCCATCCTTACCCCCATCCATCCCCACTCACCCCATCCTCACCCCCATCCATCCCCACTCACCCCATCCTCACCCCCATCCATCCCCACTCACCCCATCCTCCCATCCTCCTCCCCACCCCATCCATGCCACAGTTCATGGGAAGCTGGGTGCACATGTGTGGAGCCAGAGCCACCTCATCCCTGTCCCTCCTTCCCCTCCGCACTGGCTGAGCGGGAGGGGACGGCCTGGGATTGGCTTCCTCCCGTTGCCATGACTGTTGCTAGGATCAGGGCTGTCTCCAGCCCCTGCAGGAAACATGTAATGAATTATGGATGTCCGATTTTCTCTGAGAGGCCTGATCTGTAATGCAGATGAGCACCAAGTCCCCCCTTTCTTCTGGTTTCTTAAGAAAAAAAATCAGTTTTAAATCCGAAGCTGGCGTTTGTGTAGTCCTGGCTGCCCCTTGCAGTGACCACCGCCCCGGTGTTGATTCTTATGCAAAGAGAGGGCTGGGGTCAGGTCTGTTGTTTGTTCTGGAAAAGCTTGTAGGATTTTCACCAGACCTTGTGACCCTTTGGGACATTCTTTTTTTTTAATCAGAGACAAAATGGGATATAAACACTAGAAGTGACATTTTCTAAACGTGAGGCACCTCTCTGGGCTGGCAGTGCCAGGAGTGTGGAGGGCTCAGATCTCTGCTGGCAAAGCTGTGAGTGCTCTCCCTTCGCCATCTCCCTCCCACTCCAGCCTCCACCCCAGAGCAGAGAAACATTTGCCTAAATGTGACTTATACCTTCGTTCTGAGAGAGGGCACAGGGAGGGCCTCTTCCATCGTCTGCCCTTGTGGGCTTCGAGCAGAGAGGGCCCTCATGTTTACTAAGTGCCCATGTGGCCTTGGGGCCACCCCATCGCCAGATGGAAGGGACAGAGGTGACAGGCGACAGAGGACTGGGCTCCCTGTCCAGCCCCCTAGTGGCAGAGGTCCTCGGACAGTAGGAATCAGAAGGGGGTCTTTACTGGGCCACCCTTGGCAGGGAATGACCTGAGCAGGTGCTTCCTGTGTGAGTGGGGGTGTCTGGGAACTGTACAAGGTGCACCCATGTGGGCACGCTCAGAGCCTGGTTGGACTGTAAGGTAGGAAGGCATCCAGTCGTTCCCACGGGCCAGCACAGAGGAGACACAGGCACGCGTGTGTGGGCCTGAAGGCGGCCCCTTCCTGGCGGTCTTACCTAAGCGACTGTCCCCTTAGGCTCCCAGCTTCATGCCTGTCACCCAGCGTCCCCATTGCCCCATGGCTCTCCCTCTCACGGGAGAAACGTTGACAGTGCTGGTGGGAACCCAGAGACGCCACTCAGGACCCCCGTGAGATGCAGACACAAGTGGCTTTAACTTTACAATGCAATGAAGCAAAATATGCTGGCTTTGAGACTCAGAGGGCACGAAAACAGTGAGCTGGGGTTCTGGAAAGATGAGCGCTCGGCCTGGGCGGGGCTGAAAAATACCTGCTGTTGCCTCTGCCTGGTCACGGGCTGCCTCCCACCACCACAGAGGGAACCACGCAAGTCAAAGACAGAAAGAAAGGGATAGAAAAGAACTGTATTTCAAAGAGGCAAGCCTTTCTACCAGAATGACGGAAACACAGTTTAGGTGAAAATTACATTTGTCACCCCCACACTGGAGTGTTTATTGAACGGCAGCTGGGTCAGCACAAGGAATTTCAAAAGAGACGCAGGACACGAAGCGATGGATGAGTGGAATCCTCCACTAAAACTCCTTCCAGGACACTGTGCATCTGTCTAAAGTTTCATTCTCGCTTTCTTTCTTTTTATTGAGGGAATGCCTTGGGCGTTTTGTTTTTAGTCTCGGGACCATTTTAATGAAGAGCCATGGGTCACCGCTTCTATTCAAGGTCGTGTACAGACAACAGTCATTGGAAATAGCACTTGTCTTTGAATTTAGCAGATAGCAAAACAGAGAAGGAACGTCCTGGAGGAGCAGCTTTCCCGCCAGCATCTACCTGTAGAGAGTGAGACGAAGACAGAGACAATTAATTGGACGAAGCAGGCAGAATCCCCGATAATTGAGGCCGGGCGCTACGGGCTGACTTTCCCTTTCTGGAGTTGTTTAGCCAGTTTCTTTCTCTCTGCTGTGTGTGTCGACACAGCCTTGGCCTCCCCCACTGTAAAATGGAAAAGCCACAGCCGCAGAGCTCACCAGGGAATTCTGCCGCTCTCGGAATGACTGCACGCCGGGCTGACAATGTGAAGTGTTAGATTAACGTGAAAGTGTTCTATTTTGGAACATCGAATAGAGACGAGGCGTGTAAGAAAATGATGTTTTAAGAAATATGTTTCATGCCATATCATTTCTTTTACTGAAAACAAATGGACAAACAAACAAGAAAAGCCAAGGAAAATGCAACCGGGATACGGAATCGGCGCATCTGTGAGGGGAAGGATCTCACCTCCAGCTAAGATAAAAATAAAGCCACGCGTGCCTCTGTTTCTATATGTGGTAAAATAAACAAGCGTCACTTAGAGGAACTATTGATTCTGTTATTAAAACAGCCTGTTTGGTTTGCCAGATCGTAGCAGTTATTAATGCATTATTAATTCTATATAAGCTTGTCAGATCCATTAACCAGGGGAGTAATTGCTGAGGGAGGGGAGTCAGAACGTGCGTCACGCTGCTCGCTCGGTCTAGGTGGAGAGAAGCAGAGAGAAGCCACGTGGAGCAATGGAGGCAGCCGTGTAAGGCAGTGTCCGTTTCTGTCTGTGGCCGAAATGGCCAGGGGTATTTTTGGCCAAGTTGATGAGACAGAGATTGGAAGAGGAAGGTTTCATACTGATACTTCAGCCGGCTGGCTGCAGGGTAACCTGCATTTTGGGCCATTTTTGGTTAAATGTATGAAAGCAAACATCCACATAAAAGCTGGAATGGCTTGTCAATGACCAGAGGCTCTTCCCGGGATCTTTTGAGCCCTGGGAACCTGGAGGTACCTGCAGAGCTGAGTGGATTGCTTCCATGTCAAGGAAACAAACGGGACTTGTGAGAATGGGCGGTTTGTGAGGCCCCCGGCTGCAGGCGCTGGAGGTCCTGCCGCCCAGCGGCACGAGGCTGCTCTGCCTGCTTTAAGGAGGAGACAGGACTATTGACTTGGTCCAATTTGCCTGAACTCCTTGTTTCTCACTGCCCGTGGATTCCAGTTGCTTTAACACAGGAAATGGGACCTGCTGGAGGAGACTGTGCTGTCCTCAAAGACAACACTGTTTCCACCAAGGCAAGGATACAGCGTGACTGAAACAGTGCTCCACCCACAGGGTGGCTGGCGGGTTGAAAGTCATGTTCTGTGCAAAGCCTTTGTAATAGGGTCTAGCCATACCCAGTGCCATGCACGTGTTTACCACCATTGCCTCTCCCTTCTCCCACCTCATGTTATCTGTCTGAAAAGTGGGTGTCGTGAGCGACCTCTGGTATCTGCTGAGGCGGGGTGGTGTTTGGGTGAGGCCAGAGTAGTTGGAGGCTTTGTTTTTTGCATAATGGGACCCCCATTTTCCACTTAACCCAAACCAAAGCAGAATCATGCGAGGCCTCAATGCAGGCAGCCCTGAGGGCGCGAGAAAGTTGATTTTGTTCCAGGGGCTCCTGGGAGCTGGGCGATGGGTGACCACGCCAGGAAGCACCTTGACTTGGGTACTTTGCAGAATCTTCCTCCCAGGGCGCCTCGACTTGCCGCCGTGTGGCAGCTTTGACTCCCAGCCCAGTAACAAACACGTCCATGATGCTGTGGACTGACAGAGACCGCAGAGCTGGTCAACGTGAGGAATGGGGCCCGCACCCCGGAGGACCTCCAAGGCTGGGGGCACGGGAGCAAGCGGGTTACTCAGGCCCACACTAACCGAACTTGTGACTTCTCTCCCTGAGTCAAGGCAAGTTTTCATTCAAGCCAATGTAACACAGTCTTGCCAAAGATTGGAAAAATCACTAGCTTTGCAAAAATTTAAAAGACTCAGATAATACTCAAATTTGGAGCCCTAATGAGGTATGTAAACCTCATGTCCACAGACTGTGTTACTGAAACCAGAGGGGTAAGATGCTTGAATAAGCCACCTGGGGCCGCCCACGGCTGCTCCTTGCGTGGGAGGTGACCACATGTGGCCGCTTCTCTGGGGGACAGGACAGAAACTGGGGTAGGTTTGGCACAGCTGTAACCTCCAAGTCTGTGTTCATTTAGAACTGACTGCCTTTGATTGCATTTGACAAAAACATTGGTCCATGATTGATTGGAAATAAAATAATGAGGGTTTGAGATCCGGGCTCCAACCTCCTTTCTGTTCTGGGCCCGTGTGAGGCTGGGGGTGGCCCGGGCAGGTGTCAGCAGCAGGAGCGTTTTCCGGGGTCCCCTCGAGAATGTCTCTTCGCAGCTTCTCCTGGAACACTGGCTCCGAGGCTCAGCAGCCTCCTCGCACCCCCTGGGTCCACACCTCGGACCTGTCTGCTGGCATGGCCAGCCTGCCTTGTCGTCCCCCGCAGGCTGGTGCCTCAACAGGCGGCGTGTGGATGCCACCGTCACCATCATGGAAGAGGCAGGTCCGCCCTGGAGCTGATCCCCTGGTCAGTGGGGACCATCCTTCACCTTTGGTGTGCTTGCATTCTCACATGGGGGCAGCTCTCTAACCCCACACCCTTCGGGGACGGCCCAAGACACCCACGCTGTCTGGCAGTGGGCTGGAAGTGCACAGTCAGCTGGGCTTCTGGACTGGATCTGGCAGCCGTGCTGGTGGCCCTCAGGAGATGCCCGTGAGGGTTTTGGTGCTGGAGTGGGGAGGGGCTGCCGTGGGTGGGAGGTTTCTCGGACACGGGTTGGGGGGTGACTGGATGAGGTGACCTGGGGACTGGGACGATGGGGACGGTGCCTGAGTCAAGCCACTCAGTGCAGGGACCCCTGGGCCTTGATTCGAGGTCCTCCGGCAGCCCAGCCTCACTCACCCTGGGTTCAGGCTCCGCAGAGGTAACGCCGGTGGGCAGGGAGAGAAATGACCCGGGGCCGCCGCTGAACTGGCAGCTTGGCGAGGCTCCATGAGAACAGGGACTTTGGTGCGTGGGTTTTTCCAGGAAGAGTGACTGTGTCTTTCCTGTGACCTCAGCAAAGCCCGGGGGCTTTCTAGGGTAGTGCGTTGTTTTTTTAACAAAGGAGGAGCTGCCGATGTCCTGGAAACGTCACCGCAGACTCTGCAGCATCAGCTGGGCCTTTCAGGAGCTTCACTGCCTGTTGGCGTTTCTGATCGAAAGAGGGGGCAAATGCAGGAGGGGCGGGACCCTCAGGCCTGGCCACTCGCACACCTGAGCCTGGCGAGAGGCGCACAGGGAGCGACCCTCTGAGGTGAAATCTCTGACGCTGTCGGGGTTCCTACCACCCCCCGACGCCCTGCACCGAGCATGGCAGCTTCAGCTTTTGGGGTCCCGGGGAAGGTCACCGACCTGGGAGGTTCTCGCTGCTGCTGATGGAACCACAAGGCACAGAGCTAACAGGTGCTGAGTCGGGGGCGCAGGCCCGGCCCCCGCCTGCCTGTCCCCCCTCCGCCCCCGACCAAGGACACGCCGGCATCAGGGGGTTTGTGTCCACACTTCTCCCAGCCCCCAGGGTGCAAGAATGAGGCTGGGTGTCGGCGCTGGTCTCTGCTTATCTGGAAAGGACTTGCTGTCCCGGGGGAAGGGCAAGGGGCCGCTGGCCAGTCCGCACTGTCCCCCGTGCTGTGAGCTCCCTCCAGGGTGTAGGGTCTGCGGATGGGAGGGGCACAGGTTGAAGCTGTGTCCAGGCAAAGGGGAAGCGCAAAGTCCAAACGTTTCCTGGCCAAGGGGCCAGCGGCACCTAATTCCACCTTTTGCGCCAGTGCAGTTTACAGCCCAGCAGTCGCCAGGGGTGGGGTCAACTCTGGAAAGCCCCTGTGTGTTGATTCCAGGGTGAACCCAGGACTCCTGAGTGGGCACCCAGTCCCCTTGAGTGCCGGCTGCCTCTGCTTCCCTCTCCAGGCCCACCTGCCAGCCACTACAGTGGACCCCAGTGCCCAGCCCAGGTCCCCCACGCCAGCTTCTCTCATCCCAGGTCACTCTTTTCACACTGTCTTCTGCCAGTCACCTGCACACTCTGATTCCTGAGGTGACTCTGCTCCGGGCACACGCCCTCAGCAAGGCCTGGCTGAGCTCCGTGTGTGCCCGTGGATCCATGTGCAGCTCTCCCGGAGACAGTGGCCCTGGCTCTGCTCCCTGGACAGATCCGTGCCCAGCGCTGGCTCCGCTCCCTGCACAGACCCACGCCCGGCGCTGGCTCCACTCCCTGGACACACCTGCCCCCGTCACTGGCCTGGGTTGGGTGTGTCTGTGTGTCCGGCGCTGGCCTGGGTTGGGTGTGTCTGTGTGTCCGGCGCTGGCCTGGGTTGGGTGTGTCTGTGTATCCGGCACTCCAGCGGGGAGTCCGTGGTGGGTGTTGCTGAGGTGCCGGGAGCAGGACCTGTGGGCAAGCGACGGGCTGGACTTGACACTTCACATGTTTTATTGAATCTCCCAACATCCAACATCCCATTTCCATTTAACAGATGAGGAAACAAAAACACAGAGAGGAGAAGGCACTCGTCCGAGGTCCCCTGCCAGACACTGGGGACAGGCTCACACCTAGCGGCCCAAAGCCTCTGCCTCTCGGAGCAGCAGGGGTCGGTCTGGGATGGATATGGAGGCACAGGGCCTTGGACGTGCCCATGGAGCTGCTCGGCCAGTGGGGAGTTAGCCAGCATTTTACAGGCAAAGCTGCAGAGCTGTGCTGGTGCCTCTGTGTGAGTATTTACCTGCAGTTTGTTACTTGGGGAAATCATGTACACTTCTCGCTGCTTCTGGCTGTGCAGAACACAAACTCAAATCTGGAAGCAAAGGGCAGATGCCGTGCCGTGCAGAGCGTCAGAAAGCACTGCAGACCTCAGACCACAGGGAAGCAGGGTTTTTAAACCATCTTCCTGCACGCCTTTTCAGGAGGACTAACATTAGACCAGGTGGTTGAAGGAGGGTGGGTGCAGCTGATGCTCCAATTCAGTCAGCTTTTAATGTGGCTCCTTCAAGCAACTGCTGCCAACCCGCTGTGCCCACCCACCCTGGTTGGGAAGGAATCTGCCGTTCTCAACAAGCCGAGTGTCCCTGCCCCCAGCCCCCGCATCGCTGAAGCTGCCCAAGTGTCAGTGGTGGGGTGTTGTTGAGGGTGTGGCACAGAATGGGTGATGATGCCGCCTCGGTCCCCATTGCTCCAGGGCCAGGACTTGGACCCAGAGTGGGAGGAGCTCCAGCTGTGCACCCAGGAAGTGCATCCATCCCCGGGCTGTGGGGACCCCACCGCTGAGGGGCAACGGGAGTGCATTCTGTTGCAGACAAACTGCAGGTCCAGTCTGACTTCTGCCTTTTCGAGCCCGGCTCTCTCTCTACCACTTCTGAGGTCCTAACCTTGCCTCGCTGCCACCCCGCAATGGCCGCTGTCCGCACCTCAGAGCTCATGCTACTGCTTTGCCCTCTTCTTAATTTCCTGTTTTGTTTCTGCCTTCTGTGGTGTCTCCCATGCTACTTGCTTTATACATTAAAAAACCCTAAAAAACAACAACTGTAGGCATTTCCTGCCAAGCAAGCATTTTGGGCAGAACTTTTCCACTTCCAGGACGGGCTGGATTGTTGTTGGCTGAGAAGCATCTCTGCAGCAGCAGAGAGATGAGACACGTCTTTCTCAAGAGCAAACCAGGACTAATACATTTCTCTCACAGCCAAAATTACCCTGTGTTTGTGCTACTGGAATTCACTCTTGGAGGCTCTGAGTGACTAGAACCTTCTGTGTCTCCTCCAGCAAGGGTGTGCACAAACAGTAGCTATCCTGGTGGCAACTGGGGGGAAAGTCCAGGAGGAGAGGTGGACACCAGCTGATGTGTAGGGACGAAGTTTACTGAGGAGAGAGGAAGCAAGCCTTGAACGTGTCTATCCTCTCACCTGGGTTGCAGAGGCTTCGAGGCTGCCCCGAGGGCAAAGCAGGAGAATGTCCCTCTGCCCTCTCTCAAGGATGCTTCAAAGGCACTTGCCTGGATTTGTGAACCTCTTCGACACGTGGCTGGGAGGGATGGGAGGTGCTGGTAACATCCTTCCTGGGAGATGGCAGCCTCTGTAGGAGAGGGAGCCTGTGCCTGGGGGAGAGGGAGCCCGTGCCTGGGGAGAGGGAGCCCGTGCCTGGGGGAGGGGGAGCCTGTGCCTGGGGGAGGGGGAGCCCGTGCCTGGGCTGGCCCTCTGGGAATAGGGTTTCTATCACACTGAGCTGCAGAGGGGAGTGAGGCTGCAGGCTGGGGCTCAGTGCTGGGGCTCTCATGATTTCATGGAATGCCTGTTTCTTCACATGCTGCATGCCCTTACGTTCTAGAACTTTAAAATTTGTTTCAAAAATAAATTTCACCAGTTATGCTTGTTTCACTGAAGAGTGGGTCTGTGGGTCTCCTCCAGCTGCTGGTCTGGAAGAGGGACTCCCTCTCTGTTGTCTCTGGACCAAATCCACATTCACCAAAAACTCAGTGATGATGTCATCGTTTTTGCTTAAATTGTGACACGTGTTTTAAAGCATGCAAGAGAGGAATAGGGGTCTGTTCTTTTTACCCAGACAGTTTCCATTTCTGTTGCTCTTTTATCATTCCTGACACTGTGTTTTCTTCTGGTTTCATTTTGCCTCTGACGGAAGAACTTCCCTTAGCCATATTTTAGAAGAAGTCTGCTGGAAAACAATCCTCTTTTCCTTCAGCTGAGAATATCCTTATTTCACTTTGTTCCTGAAGGCTCTTTTCATTGGAGATAGAATTCGGGGTTGACAGTTATTTTATTTTAGCAGCTTATAAATGTTGTTCCATGTCCCTCTGGGCTTCATTGTTTCTGAGGAGAAATCTGCAGTCTTTTGAACGGTTGTTACCTAGTGAGTAATGCCTCCATTTTCTCTCTTTTTTTTTTTTTTTTTTTGAGACGGAGTCTCGCTCTGTCACCCAGGCTGGAGTGCAGTGGCCGAATCTCAGCTCACTGCAAGCTCCACCTCCCGGGTTCATGCCATTCTCCTGCCTCAGCCTCCCGAGTAGCTGGGACTACAGGCGCCCGCCACCTCGCCCGGCTGTTTTTTTTTTTTTTTTTGTATTTTTTAGTAGAGACGGGGTTTCACCGTGTCAGCCAGGATGGTCTCGATTTCCTGACCTCATGATCCGCCCGTCTCGGCCTCCCAAAGTGCTGGGATTACAGGCTTGAGCCACCGCGCCCGGCCGCCTCCATTTTCTCAAACTACTTTAAAGAATTTTCCTATGCCCTCAAGTTTTAGTCATTTTATTATGATGTGTCTAGGTAAGGCTTTCTTTGGGTTTATGTTGCTTAGGGTGTTTGCTCAGATTCTTGAATTTGTGGGTTTATGTCTTTTACCAGATTTGGAATGTTTTTTTGCTGTTATTTCTTCAAATATATATATTATATATTTATATATTTGATATATATATTATATATATATATATTTGAGATGGAGTCTTGCTCTGTCACCCAGGATGGGGTGCAGTGGTGCAATCTTGGCTCACTGCAACCTCCACCTCCCTGGTTCACGCCATTCTCCTGTCTCAGCCTCCTGAGTAGCTGGGACTACAGGTGCCCACCACCACGCCCAGCTAATTTTTTTGTATTTTTAATAGAGGCGAGGTTTCACTGTGTTAGCCAGGATGGTCTCGATCTTCTAACCTCGTGATCCACCCACCTTGGCCTCCCAAAGTGCTGGGATTACAGGCGTGAGCCATTGCACCTGGTCCAAATATTGTTTTCTTTTCTTTTCTTTTTTTTTTTTTTTGAGAGGGAGTCTCGCTCTGTCGCACAGGCTGGAGTGCAGTGGCCTGATCTCAGCTCACTGCAAGCTCTACTTCCTGGGTTTACACCATTCTCCTGCCTCAGCCTCCCGAGTAGCTGGGACTACAGGCGCCCGCCACCTTGCCCAGCTAGTTTTTTTTTTTTTTTTGTATTTTTTAGTAGAGACGGGGTTTCACCGTGTTAGCCAGGATGGTCTTGATCTCCTGACCTCATGATCTGCCCATCTCAGCCTCCCAAAGTGCTGGGATTACAGGCTTGAGCCACCGTGCCCGGCCCAAATATTGTTTTCCTTATTGCACTGTTTTTCACTGTAGAGGTTGGCATGTCCAAATCTGCAGCAGAGGCTGGCAGGCCCAGGAAGGAACTGGCATCTTGGTTCAAGTTCAAAGGCTGTCAGCTGGCAGAACTCCCCTTCTTTGAGGGAGGTCAGTCTTTTCCTTAAGGCCTTCAACAAATTCAATGAAGGCTACTCACATTATGGAGTGTCATCTATTTTACTCAAAATCTATTCACTTAAATGTTCATCTCATTAAAAAAATACCTTCCCAGCCAAATTCAGGCATGTTTGACCAAATATCTGGGTGTCACGGCCAAGCCAAACTGACACCTGAAATTCACCATCATGCTTCCCCTACTTGGATTCCAATGACACAAATCTTAGACATTTTGCTATGGTCCCACAGGTCCCTGAGGCTCTGTTTATTTATTTCTTCAATCTTTTCTTCTTTGTCATTCAGATTGAATACTTTCTACTGATCTTTAAGTTCGTAGATCTCTCCT
Organism: Theropithecus gelada; assembly: GCF_003255815.1. Taxonomy (NCBI): domain Eukaryota; kingdom Metazoa; phylum Chordata; class Mammalia; order Primates; family Cercopithecidae; genus Theropithecus; species Theropithecus gelada. The sequence continues at coordinate 181,548,004 of NC_037670.1, forward strand.
CTGTCACCTTTATTTTGCTAGGGAATCCATCCATTGAGTTTTAAAATTTTGGTTACTGTATTTCTTCGGTTCTAAAATTTTGATTTGTTTTCTTCTTTATATCATGTATTTCTTTGCTGAGACTTTTTATTCCCATATTTCTCAAAAGTGTTCACTCCTACTTCTTGGAATATTTTTGCAATAACTCCTTGGAAGTCTTTACCAGATAATCCCAATAGCTGTGCCATCTCAGGGCTGATGTCTGTTTTCCCATGTGCATGGAGATTTTCCTGTTTCCCGGGTATTTGTATGCCAAATAATTTTGGATTATATGCTGGGCATTTTGAATATTATATTATAAAACTCTGAGTTTTATTTATATCTTATGAAGAATGTGAATATTTTTGATTTAGCAAACAATTGTACAACCAAACTAACTGAGTTCAGGATGCAAGTTCTAACCAACCTTCTGTTGTTATAGTTTCAAAGTCAGCTCCATTTTTTTTTTGAGACAGAGTCTTGCTCTGTTGTCCAGGCTGGAGTGCAGTGGTGTAGTGGCACAGATCTCTTATCTCTCTGCAACCTTCACCTCCTGGGTTCAAGCGATTCTCCTGCCTCAGCCTCTGGAGTAACTGGGACTACAGGCATGCACCACCATGCCCAACTAATTTTTGTATTTTTAGTAGAGACAGGGTTTCACCATGTTGGCCAGGATGGTCTTAATCTGTTGACCTTGTGATCCGCCCTCCTCGGCCTCCCAAAGTGCTGGGATTACAGGCGTGAGCCACCATGCCCGGCCCAGTCAGCTCCATTTTTAAAAGCCTTTGCAGTGCTATCTGGGTCAGTTCTGTGTGTGCGCCACCTGGTGGACGGTCTGGGCTCTGGGTGGGGTCTGTTCCATAGTTCTACATTTGTGGCACGTTGCTTAGGGTCAGACCCGCACACGTGCAGCTCAGGGTGGCCCAGGCGTCCAGAAGCAACTTCACTGGGGCACATCCTAGGCCTCTCTGCTCTTCCCGTCGGACCTCCCTTTCTCAGTCTCCTTCCGGAAAGCTGGCGCTTGGTCAGCTCTGTCGTGTCTGTCACACACCTGCAGGTGTCTGGGGATTACAGGCGTGAGGCACCGCGCCCAGCCACTGCCCGGGTTTTAAGTTCTATGTTTCTGACATCTCAGCATTTCCCTTTCCTTCACATCTATTTGGGCTTGGCTATGAGCTTCACCTGTTGCATGGTGGTCCTCGCAGCCTGTGGTTGGCTGTGTGCTCGGGTCGACAGCATGTTTGGTGGTTTTAGCAGATCGGATTCCCTGTCAGCTTGGTCTGCTGTGGTGCCAAGGCCAAGGGCCCTGGTTTTCTCCATGTCTCTGGAACCCACAGAGAGTGCTGAGAAATGCAGCGTGGTGGGCAGGCGTGGTGGGCAGTGTGGTGGGCAGCATGGTGGGCAGGCGTGGTGGGCAGGCCCCACAGAGAGTGCTGAGCAATGCAGCGTGGTGGGCAGCGTGGTGGGCAGCGTGGTGGGCAGCGTGGTGGGCAGCGTGGTGGGCAGGCGTGGTGGGCAGGCCCCACAGAGAGTGCTGAGCAATGCAGCGTGGTGGGCAGCGTGGTGGGCAGCGTGGTGGGCAGCGTGGTGGGCAGGCCCCACAGAGAGTGCTGAGCAATGCAGCGTGGTGGGCAGCGTGGTGGGCAGCGTGGTGGGCAGCGTGGTGGGCAGCGTGGTGTACAGAGGCATTTTATACTTGTTGCTTATCTTACACCTAAAAGTAATTTTTTTGGCCATTGTGAATCCACGGGCTCCGTATAGTGCCTGTTACCCTAGAGAAAGAGAAGCAGGATGCTGTAATTTAGAAGCTGTCATCTCGTTGAAGGTGAGTTTGTTAGGATTACATTTGGCTGTGAGGAGCAGAAAGCGCCCAAAACAAAATGGTTTTGCCCAAGGTTAATTTGATGGCTCCTCACACCAGCCAATGAACGCCTGGCAGGAGGTGGATGCCAAGGCTTGGGTGCCGGCTTTGCCTTTGTGTGTCCTCTGACCCACGCCCCTCCCGCTCCCCCTCTACCACCCTTAGGGCACTGGTCAGGCGCCTGCAGGGTCAGAGGGCAGCCTGAAGGCAGTGGAATTTGAGAAGGAGTAGAGCTAGTGAAGGAGCCGGCGTCCTGGGGACAGAGAATGAGAAAATGTCTGGAAGTCAGAGTGAGACAGCGTCCTGCACAGTGGGCTGGGGAGAGAGGGAGCGTCCTGCACAGTGGGCTGGGGAGACAGGGAGCATCAGAGGCCTTCTGCTGAAGATGTGGCCAGCCCAAGAGGACCTCTCCAACCTGGCCTCTGTCTCCCTCCCTCCTCTCTTCTCCCAGGGCTCTGCTTCAGCCAAAACTCAACCAAAGGTGAGCAGGCATGGAGCTGGTCAAAGCTGTTCTTGGCCTGGGCTTTGGGGGCAGAGCACAGGGCAAGAAGGCCAGGGATGCCCAGGCTAACCTTGAGATCTGAGTTCTTGACCTTGATAGGATAGGAGGTCAGAAGCACCTTGTTACACCCCCACTTCTGCTAATGCCATTAAGATTTCTTCCCGGGGGCCTAATAGGAACTGGCTCCTCCAGAAGACTCCACCGCTGGCACCAACCACCCGCCTGATGCCGCCCCTCCTTTCCTGCCTGGTAGAGACCACTGACCACAGGCTGGTTCTGGACAGGCTGCGGAGGATGCACAGGCTGTGTCTGCTGCTTCACCTTTAGACTTCAGAGGGCCAGAAACTCCACCCTCGGACCGTGATAACACCACCACTTTTGCACATGGGACCCATGAAGGGGCAAGCAACTGTTTTGCACACGCGTGTGTCTCCTCTCGTGAATGTTGGTGACGGCTCCTGTAGTGTTGAGAATGTATACTCAGCCACTGGCTCAGTTCAATTCCCTTCCCTTTACCCCTCCCTGGACGGGCCTGTTTCTGGCTTCTGATCAGAGGCTACACATCCCAGCGTGTCCGGATGGCCCCTGCAGCTCTCTTTTCCAAACAAATAGAAAGAAGGGCCGCGGGCATGCGGAGGGTGGAGGAGGAGGCGTGGTGTGACCTTGTGCTCACACTGTGGGACGGGGCTTCTGTGTCCCAGCAGCAGACTGGAGAGGGGAAGAAAATGGAGAAGCCAGGAATCCACTATCCCTCGGGGAAAGCCCCCAGAACCGAAAGCAGCAAGGCTTCTGTTGACATTTTGTTCTTTTCTGTTCCTGTTGGTAGAACTGAGTCCTCCACACCCAGCTGCTGGAGGGGCTGGGAAGCCTTTGTTAATTCTGGGACACCCCACATGGCCTTGGGGCCATATTCACAACTCATGTGCCCCGGCAGGCTCCGGGTTTCCCAGAGGCTTAGCTCTCAGCTTTCTCCCCTGCCCATGCCCCGGCCCAGAAAGCCTTGGAGAGAGGCGCGGGAAAGGGGGAGGCAGGAGTGCGGACCACGCGGTGCGGAGCATGATGAGAGGCAGAGCTGCGCCCCGGCGGGAGTGGGTGGCAGAGGCTGGGCCTCCGGGGACACTGCAAACTTGGGGGAGCTCCATTAGTGCCTTCACAGGACCTGAGCAGAGGAGCCTTGCAGGACTCGGGGCACGAGTCACACTCGGCCCGTCCCATCTGCCATGTGCTCCGCACACCATGAAGTCTGGACTGTCCCACGGGGGCCAGACACTGTGAGTTAACTGCTTTCCCTCACAACAGGCTTGCGTGACATTGAGGCGTTTGCTGGTGGTGAACAACTCAGTTTCTTTCCTGCATAACTTTGTTATTTTGAGCAAATCTCACTTTTACTTTTAGAGAGGGGCTGACGAAGAAATGATCAGGAATTGGAGTTAACAGCTTTGCTGTTGGGCAGTTCGACATGAAGAAAATACCTGTTCAAGGACTTTGAAGGAAAAAGGAAAAAGAGGCCACACATCCTTACATACATGATCTTTCTTTCTTTCTTTCTTCCTTTCTTTCTTTCTTTCTTTCTTTCTTTCTTTCTTTCTTTCTTTCTTTCTTTCTTTCTTTCTTTCTTTCTTTCCTTCCTTTCTTTCTTTTTCTTTCTTTTTTCTTTCTTTCTTTCTCTCTTTCTTTTTCTTTCTTTTCTTTCTCTTTCTTTCTTTCTCCCTTCCTTCCTTCCTTCCTCCTCTCCTCTCCTCTCCTCTCTCCTCTTCTCTCCTCTCTCCTCTCCTTTCCTCCTTCTTTTTCTTCTTCTTCTTTTTTTTTTTTGAGATAGTTTTACTCTGTTGCCCAGGCTGGAGTGCAGGAGGCTCAATCTCAGCTCACTGCAACCTCTGCCTCCCGGGTTCAAGAGATTCTCCTGCCTCAGCCTCCTGAGTAGCTGGGATTACAGGTGCGCGCCACCACACCCAGCTAATTTTTGTATTTTTAGTCGAGACAGGGTTTCACCGTGTTGGCCAGGTTGGTCTCAAACTCCTGACCTTAAGTGATCCACCCACCTTGGCCTCCGAAAGTGCTGGGATTTCGGGCGTGAGCCACTGCCCCTGGCTGTTTTATATGTTACGTGTATCGTATGCTATATTCTTACAAGTAAGCTAGAGGAAAGCAAATGCTATTAAGCAAATCTTAAGGAAGAGAAGACACATTTACGGTTCTTAAAGTGGGAGTGCATCCTCATGAAGGTATTCATCCTGGCTGTCTGCTGGTGGACCAGGCTGAGGAGGGGAAGAGGAGGAGGGGCTGGCCGTGCCGTCTTGGTGGCAGAGGTGGAAGAAAAACCCTCGTATTAGTGGACCTGCCCAGCTCACACCTGTGCTATTCACAGGCCAACTGCACTTGAGCTGTTTCTCCTGAGAACAAAGACAGACTCCCTGTGCTGGAAATTTTCCACTGCTACATGTCTACGATTTGATATCAGCCACATTCAACATTCTTCACTCTTTCTGTAATTTCCCTTGTAGCTCTTTTTAAAAATCAAACATTCAGTCCACCTGCATTTAGCTTTCCCAGTGTCCTTTCTTCTTCTAGGACAGTTCCTTAGCCTTTTATTTTCTGCCTTTCGCGACGGTGACATTTTTGAAGACTCTGAGCCCATTGTTTTGCAGAGTGGCCTCTCCGCTCGGGTTTGTCTGACCGCACTGACATTCAGTCTCCTCAGCTTGCAGGGCCCCAAGGCCTCGTTCTCTGCTCCCGGACAGGTCAGTAAGACGTGTGGCTCTGGCAGGGAGCCTTGCAGTGCTCGGGCAGTGCAGTGTCTGGGAACACTGTGGCTTTTAGCTCCTCTCTCTCTCTCCACTTCAGGGAACTTTTCTTTTTTCTTTTTCTTTTTTTTCTTTCTTTGAGACAGGGCTCGCTCTGTCTACTGGGCTGGAGTGCAATGGTGTGATCTCGGCTCACAGCAACCTCCACCTCCCAGGTTTAAGCGATTCTTGTACCTCAGTCTCCCTGAGTAGTTGGGACTACAGGCACCCACCACCATGCCTAGCTAAATTTGTTTTTTTGTATTTTTAGTAGAGAGGGGGTTTCACCATGTTGGCCAGGCTGGTCTTCAACTCCTGACCTTAAGTGATCTGCCTGACTCAGAGCCACCATGCCTGGCCATAATTCTGGGAACTGTTCTCACTTTATTCATACATCAGCAGAGTTTGAGCACTCTCTGTGTGAGCACTCTGTATGGGAGCACTCTGTGTGTGAGCACTGCTCTCTGAGCACTCTGTGTGAGCACTGTCTGAGCACTGCTCTGTGTGTGAGTACTGTGTGTGAGCACTCTCTGTGTGTGAGTACTGTGTGTGAGCACTCTGTGTGAGCACTCTCTGTGGGTGAGCACTCTCTGTGTGTGAGCACTCTGTGGGTGAGCACTCTGTGTGTGAGCACTGCTCTGTGTGTGAATACTGTGTGTGAGCACTGTGTGTGAGTACTGTGTGTGAGCACTCTCTGTGTGTGAGCACTCTCTGTGGGTGAGCACTCTGTGTGTGAGCACTCTCTGTGGGTGAGTACTGTCTGTGTGTGAGCACTCTGAGCTCTCTGTGTGAGCACTGTCTGTGTGTGAGCACTCTGTGTGTGAGCACTGTCTGTGTGAGCACTGTGTGTTATCACTCTCTGTGTGTGAGCACTCTGTGTGTGAGTACTGTGGGTGAGCACTCTGTGAGCACTCTATGTGTGAGCATTCTGTGTGTGAGCACTCTGTGTAAGCACTGTGTGTGAGCACTCTGTGTGTGAGCACTCTGGGTGAGCACTGTGTGTGTGAGCACTCTGTGTGTGAGCACTCTGTGGGTGAGCACTCTCTGTGGGTGAGCACTCTGTGGTTGAGCACTCTGTGAACACCTTGTGAGCGCATCAGCCCTGGGACGGACTCCCCGGGGTCCTGTGCTCACGGCCACATCAGCTTGTGTGCGGCGGTGGTCACAGAGAGGGAGAGGTGTGGTTGGCCAGTGCCAAGCCCCCTGCACGTCCCTTGCGTGGTCCATGCTGGGTGCGGGGGGGCCTCCTCCCCTGAGTAGATGCTGATTGTCTGCTCTGAATGGCCGCTGAAGCCAAGCCCAGAGAGGCTGAGTTCCCGTCCCAGGCATCGGGCTCTGACCCAGGTTCAGCAGCCCAAGCTCTTGCAGGGGAACCACCGCCCGCTGCTGCCTGGGGAGGATGCCTGTCCCAAGATTGTCCTGCCCCAGCCCAGGGAGGGAGCCGAGAGTATCATGAGTGAGCGTCCCGCCCCCGTCAGTGTCCACTGTGTGCTCTGCTGGGAGTCGGGCACTGGGACACAGTATTTGATGTCAGAGCCAGGAAATGCTGAGCCCCCGCGAGGCAAAGCGCGACCAGTGCTGACTCCGGGAGGTCAACGGGCACCATGAGCCATCCGGCATTCCCATAATCCCGCTGCCTGTGTCACGAGGGGCTTCCAGAAAAGACCCAGCGCCCAGTCTCAGGGTCCCTCCAGGACCGCCTTGTTCCTAACGTGATGTCCATGAGCCACCCAGGAAGCAAAACAGGAAGAGGCACCTGCCCTGTTCCAGATCCTTCAGCTGTGGAGACTACATGCTGTGTAGACAGCTCCCTACGTGGAGCACCCATGTGTAGACCACTCTGGGTGTGTAGTGTGAATGCGTGTGTGTGGGGTGTGTGGTATATAGTGTGCTCTGTGTGTGGTGTGTGTCATGGTGTGTGTGTGTGGTGCTGGTATGTGTTGTGATATGTGTTGTTTGTAGTGTATGTGTTTGTGGTATGTGTGTGGTGTGTGGTATGTGGTGTGCCTGTTGTGTGGCTGTTGTGTGTTGTGTGTGTCATGTTGTGTGTGTGATGTGTGTTGTGTGTTGTGTGCGACATGTGTCATGTGGTGTGTGTTATGTGTAGTGTGATGTGTGTCGTGTGTTGTGTAGTGTATGTGTGGTGTGCCTGTTGTGTGTGTTGTGTGTCATGTTGTGTGTGTTGTGTGTTGTGTCGTGTGTTGTGTGTTGTGTGTGGTGTGTCATGTGACGTGTTGTGTGCAGTGTGCATGGTGTGTCATGTGTATGTGTGGTGTGCCTGTTGTATGTATTGTGCATTGTGTGTGGTGTGTTGTGTGTTGTGTTGTGCATGTTGTGTGTTGTGTGTGGCATGTCTGTTGTGTTGTGTGTTGTATGTGATGTGTCGTGTGTGCGATGTGTGTCGTGTGTCATGTGTGTTGTGTACTGTGTTGTGGTGTGTGTGTTGTGTGTCGTGTGTTGTGTGGTGTGTATGTGTCTTGTGTGTGTTGTGTGTAGTAGGTGTCATGGTGTGTGTTGTGTGGTATGATGTGTCGTGTGTGTTGTGTGTAGTGTGTGTGATGTGTGTTGTGTGGTGTATGTGTGGTGTGTCTGCTATGTATGTGTGGTGTGCCTGTTTGTATTGTGCGTTGTCATGTGTCATGTTTTGTGTTGTGTCATGTATGTGATAGGTGTCATGTGTGTTGTCGTGTGTCATGTGTGCCATGTGCCATGTGTGATGTGTCTTGTGTCATGCATGTCATGTGTGTTGTCATGTGTGTGGTGTGTCATGTAGTGCGTTGAGTGTAGCATGTTATGTGTGTCATGTGGTGTATGTGTGGCATGCCTATTATATGTATGGTGTGTATTGTGTGTTGTGTGTCATGTGGTAAGTGTTTCATGTGGTGTGTGGTGTGTGGTGTGTGTCGTGTGGTGTGTGTATATGTGGTGTGTGTCATGTGTGTGTATGTATGGTGTGTGTGGTGTCATATGTGTGGTGTGTGTCCTGTGGTGTGTGTCGTATGTGTGGTGTCATGTGGTGTATGTGTGTTGTGTGTTGTGTGGTGTATGTGGTGTCATATGTGTGGTGTGTGTCATGTGGTGTTTGTGGTGTGTCATATGTGTTGTCGTGTGTTGTGTGTCATGTGGTGTGTGATGTGTGTTGTATGTGTGGTGTGTGTCATGTGGTATGTGTGGTGTGTGTCGTGTGGTGTGTGGTGTGTGTCATGTGGTGTGTGGTGTGGTGTGTGTCACATGTGTGGTGTGTGTCATGTGGTGTTTGTGGTGTGTCATATGTGTTGTCGTGTGTTGTGTGTCATGTGGTGTGTGATGTGTGTTGTGTGTGTGGTGTGTGTCATGTGGTATGTGTGGTGTGTGTCGTGTGGTGTGTGGTGTGTGTCATGTGGTGTGTGGTGTGGTGTGTGTCACATGTGTGGTGTGTGTTGTGTGGTGTGTATTGTGTGTCGTGTGGTGTGTGGTGTGTGTCATGTGGTGTGTGGTGTGGTGTATGTCACATGTGTGGTGTGTGTCGTGTGGTGTGTGTGGTGTGTGTCGTGTGGTGTGTGTGGTGTGTGTCATGTGGTGTGTGTGGTGTGTGTCGTGTGGTGTGTGTGGTGGGCTCCTGCTCTCCCCTGGCTTGGGGAGTTTGCTGGGTTGTTTCTCTGAGCACCTCTGGTCGCGTCCTCTGTCTCTGAGCTCCTACTTTAACTCGTGGGGCTGCCTCGACGGATTTCTGCAGTTTTCTTACCCCTTTCTCCTGTTTCCAGTTCTTGGTACTTGGAGATTTCCTCAACTTTGTCCTCCAAACTTTCTTTTTTTAATTTTTAATTTTTAATTTTATTATTATTGTTTATTATACTTCAAGTTCTAGGGTGCATGTGCACAACGTGCAGGTTTGTTACATATGTACACATGTGCCACGTTGGTTTGCTGCACCCATTAACTCGTCATTTACATTAGGTATCTCTCCTAATGCTATCCCCCCCGCTTCCCCCACCAAAAGATTTTGCTTCTACTGCCATGGGGCTCTTTTTAATTCTTGAGCGTTCTTTTGTGTGTGTGAGATGCCATCTTGCCTTTGTTTCATGGATGTCACATTTTCTCTGATTTTGTCTGAACATTCTGCTGATATTTTCCATTAGTTTCCCTCTCCCCGTGGTTTTGTTCCACAGAACAAATAGTACATTGATCTGTGTCCTGAAGCTCAGGCATCCGGGGATTTCCTGGGGTTTGCGGCCGGGGCTCTGAAGTCCGTGGGCCCCTCGCAGCCACCCGCTTGGGAACCTCACAGTTCAGATCCAGGGACCTGCTCCCCGGGAGTCCAGCTTCCTCGCAGAGGCCTGCGATGCCTTGTGCGGCCAGGGCCGTGCTGCCTGGCGTCTGCACGCAGTGGCGAGGGCTCCCGGCCCCCTGTGCAGAACCCTGTGCAGGTGAGGGGTCTCCCGGCCCCGTGCGTTTTTGCTGGTGGCCCTGATCGTGAGGCTTCTCTCCCTGCCCACAGCTGTCCTTGGAATCTCGGGGTCCAGGGGTTGGCCCCATCTCTTGTGGTGCTACAGGCCCAGACCCCTCAGGGCAAAGGACTTACCGACCCCTTTTGGGAATTGTCTCAACTCCAGAGACCTGCCCGTTGGGGCCACTCCCTCTGGTCCCGTGACTGCTGGCACACCACGTCCAGGCACCACCCAGGCAGCTCTAAACGGTCACCTGACCTCAGGGCTTTCTGCTGGGCTGGTGGGAGCTTCAGTGAGACCAACCGCGGAGGCGCCCATCCCACAGCCACTGCAGCAGCGCCCTCCTGCTCACCTCCAGCCAAGCTGGCTTCCCAGGGGCTGCAGACCCACCTGCACCCCAGGCTTTCATCCCTCCCCACGCCCTGTCTTTCGGCCTGAGGCTTCTCCAGTGTGGGTGAACTGAAAACACCCAGGGAACACCCCTCTCGGTGGGGTAGATGGCTGCGGGGCCACCTCACTGGTCCTCTACAGCCCCACTGCACCCCCACATCCCCACTGCACCTCTTACCGCACCCCTCCCACATCGCCACTGCACCTCTTACCGCAACCCTCCCACATCCCCACTGCACCTCTTACCGCACCCCTCCCACATCCCCACTGCACCTCTTACCGCACCCCTCCCACATCCCCACTGCACCCCCGCTTTGACCTCCAGGGCATCCTTGCTCCCCCTGCATCCCCTGTGCCCCTCCGCATCCCCGCAGCACCCATGGCAATCCTGCCATGCCTCACTGCACCCCCCTGCAGCAGCTACCTGGGGAGCATCGCTGCCACGATGAGCTGCTCAGCTTTCTAACAGCCCGAGCTGTCCTGACCTCTGGCACCTGCCGTCTTCTCCCCATCGGGTTTCTCCCTTGTGGTCACGTTAGTGGTGTTTTGGAGCTGTGGACCAGGGCACCACGTTTCACCGAAATTCACCCCAGGTAGCTGAGTGCTCTGCAAATCACCAGAGCAGCATCGCCCAGCAGAAAGGTGGAGCTCTCTGTCTGTCGCTACAACGTCTCCAGCAGCGTCCTGATGTTGTGACTTGAGTGCTTGTGAGCTCTGGATTGTGGCTGTTGTGTTGGAGATGCAGTCCCTGGATGAGAGACCTGTGCCTGGGGGTGCGTAGCTGACCCAGCCCCGCTAGGGTGTAGCCTCCCTCTGAGCAGAAGGGTGGGTTCACCGGGGGCTCTCTGCTCAGTCACACGTGCCACCAGGCCTCCCCCTCTCCTGGGCAAGTGTATGGGAAGAGAAGGAGCCACTGAGGGTCAGCCCGGAGTGTCTTAGCACCCAGGGTCATGGCTACTCAAGGGCCATCCCGTCTCAGGCCAGATTTTAGTGAAAGTGCTAAGAAACTGTTCTGTCGTGTGCTCCCACCGCCTCCTCTGTCGCTCCTGGATGAACGGCCCCGTTCGTATGAGGTCTTTCATGTTTCCACCGACGGCCAGTTTGTTCTTTGGGGTGGTTGCATCTCCCTTTTTGTTGAGTGTGGGCCGGGTTTTGAAGGCAGGCACGCACCTCTCCTGCCCCCGGCAGAGTTCTGGAGCAGGCAGCATTCGCTTCTGCACACACAGATGGAAACCCCGGTGCTGAGTCCCGTTTTTCCTTTTGAACCCAGTGTTGGGTGTAGACCCTATGTGGGCACTGCCCTTTTGGCGACAAGCCTCTGGCAGGATGCTGTGGTGCCCTGAGATGGGAGGGTTAAAGGAGGCAGGAGGTCCTGTGCTGGGACGGTGCACTCTGGCAGCTCTGCCCAGCAGAAGCCGCAGTGATCTTACTGTCTTAGGGTCTTGATTTCCTTTCCCCCATCAGTGGAGAGCGGCAGCAGCCTCCACGCAGCACGCACAGGAGGACTCAAAGTGGGCAGTGAACAGTGTCCAGAATGCAGCATGTGACCCCCAAATGGACGGGCCCGCTGACTGTGGGTGGGCTCAGGGGCCCCAACATCACAGGCTAGAAAGTGTCTCACGTTTTCAGGGGGCAGCAATGTGAAAACATGTCCGCGGAGAAGTTTTGCAGATAATACACCTTCAGCTGACAAGAGCTCTTACCATGACTTAAAAGTGTGTGGGTTTGTTTTTTAATTACTAATAAGGTTAATTTTTTCCAAAGCCCTCTGACTCCTTGCCCCTTTAAAATAGTGTGGATGCTGTGGGACGCTCTCCCCGCTCCCCCCGTCCCCCCCGTCCCCCCCGTCCCCATGGTCAGAGGGAGTTGCAGAGCCGCAGGGGACAGGGTCATTTTTGTGCAGTCTTCCATGGGTGCAATAACCAGGCTAGAATATGCAGGGATGCAGCTAATTAATGAACCAAATGACAATACCCCTATTAAACCATCGTCATCGGAAGTGAAATCATACCATGCTGTTGTGGAGACAGCTGTCCTTGGAAGAAGCGAGGACGAGCTTCGCCCTCATTCGCTCTTGGGTGTGATTAAACACCGGGGTCGCTCACAGCATTCTGGGCTGGGGAAACACTGTCTCAGAGTTGGCTGGTCAGTGGGTGATGGGTTCTTTTGTGTGGAGCAGGCCTGGTTGTGGCATTTGTTTGGAGGTGTGTGTGTGTGTATGTGTGTGTGTGTGTGGTGTCCCCATAAGATTTTTTTGAGACAAGCTGCTGTTTCTCTGCATTAATATAATAGCCTAATTAATTTTAATATTCGCCTGACTGTGCATCTAAGTCACTTGGAGGATGTGTCACAGGAGGAAAATACTAATAGGATATGTGCCAATTTGCAGTTTAAGTAAGGCTGCCTCTAATAGGAGTTGAGAGCTTTGTATTAACCCCCAACAATGGAGAGAAGCCGCCTCGGCGGCTGATGACTTAGGCAACCTCCAGATAGATCCACACAGCCCATTGAAATTCCAATCATTTCCACGTACTATTCCCACCTATATAATTGTCAACTGGCCCTTATCATTATTTATTATGCAAAATTGAATTTTTTTGAAGCGTGAAGAATGAAGTAATTTCGTATGCAAACAGTTAAAACTCTCATGTGTATTCTGATTACGTACGTGTTGATAAATTCACTTATGATGAGTGACAGTGTGAGATTTTGGGGTCGGATCGGTCAATCCATGGAAGACACTGATGAAAATGACAAACCTCATGCCAGAAGCGTCCCCGGCACATCTCGGGTGGAGTGTGCGAAATGTCAGTGTCTAGCCGCTGTCTATTAATAACTAAATATGATTGTGTGTAATGAGCAGAGATTTTCGTGGTGATTGAAGTAGGATTTTTTTGATCTTCCAGATGTTGCTGCTTAGAAATTCATATTGCTTTTTTCCTGATGATGCCTCATGACCTTCTCAACCCTCTCCACTGTTAGAGCCCCTGTTATTCCCCGCACTGTGTCAGGCTGGGGGGCTGATGTGTCCTCCACCACTGGGCCGATGTTCCCCCCTTTGTCAAAGTCCCCTTTTCCCGTGTGGCCCAGCACCTCCTTTAGGACGAGGCTGCACTGGTGGGGCTGGGAAGGCTGATCAGGAGGTTTGCAGCACCAGGTCCAGTCCTCTCCCCTGGGGTCAGTTTGGCCTTGGACCAGGCCTGAAACACCTGGTGTTTTAGGAGGGGGGAAGTTTGAGGTCAGCAGTGGCCCCAGAGCCTTGGGAGAGTGGCCAGGGGAGGGCCATTCTAGATGCATCCCAGGGAGCCTGCAGCCCGTGGCTACCCAAGAAAAGAAGAGAGGTCAAAGAGGGAGCCCAAGGCCCCACAGAGGGGAGATGAAGACCAGGGCGGGCGGGGGCCTGGCCCAGGTTCCGGAGAAGCAAGGGGTGCTTCTCGGATATCATGGTGGACAAGAGTGACGGGGGGTCATTAACCAGAGTGTCTAAGAGGCCGTGATGAGGCATGGACTCGGCTGTCCCCATCACGTGTTTGTGAGCTGAATCTTTCGTCCTACAGATACTTTCACGGAGCATCCAAAAAAGTTCCCATCATGTGCTGAGATGCAAAGACGGCTCAGCCCTGTTCCTGCCTTGAGGACTTGAGCCAGGGATGGCATATGGGAGAGCCAGGGAAGGCACACAGGAGAGCCAGGGACAGTACACGGGAGAGCAGATGAAGGTCATACACGCAGTGGCCCAGCTGGGGGTGGTGGATTCTGCATGAAGATTTTCCTAGAGGAGGAGCTGCCGCCCCCAGAATCTGAAGCCAGAGTTTGTATGAACAGCAGCAATTCCCATGCCCACGTCTCTCAGGCCACGGTTGGAGAAATGGAATCTTCCCTCTACGTTAGGATAGTGCTTCATTCAAAAAAAAAAAAATCCTTTTTAGGGCCAATTCCCAAGTCTAAGTGACGAGAACAGACAGTAAAGTCGAGTCCCCTCAGCAGTTCTTGAAAAACGCACTGGGAATGCTCAGGGTTTACGGGCCGAAGCCTTAATTCAAACAAACAAACAAACAAGCCCGACGCGAAACATTACACACATCAATGCAAACAAAGAAAATAATGCAAAGAGGCACCTGACTGTGAGCGCGCAAACCAGTGGCCCTGCGAGGGAGGCAACCTGTGCACTGGACACACCAGGACCCCTCTCGGCAGCTCTTTGTTCCCTGTGTCACCTCACTCCAGGCCCCAAGTCACGAGGGTCATGCTCCAGCAGAGGCGCTCCTCCAGCCAAAGAGGGAGGCTCTGATGAAACCCGTGCAGACAAATTCTCGTGCCTGTGGTGGACGGAATCATGTATTCCTAAAAGATATGTTCACTGGGAGGCCAAGGCAGGAGGATCACTTGAGCCCAGAAGTTCAAGACCAGCCTGGGAAACATAGTGAGACCCCTTTGCTACCAACATAAATAAATAACTAAATAAGCTAGGTGTGGTGGCTTGTGCCTGAGGATGTAGAGCACACCACTGCACTCTAGTCTAAAAAAAGAAAGGTATAATCAAAGCCTAACCCCCGGTACCTGTGAGTGTGACGTTATTTGGAAATAGGGTCTTTACAAGATGTGCTCAGGTTAAGATGAGGTGATACTAGGTTAGGGCAGGCTCTGCTCCAGTGACCCGTATCCTTATTTGAAGGTCATATGAAGACCAGACCCAGGAGGGGAGAATGCCAGGAGACAATGGAGGCAGAGGCCGGAGCGACACATCTATGAGCTGGGGGACACCAGGGCTGGCCTGCAGCAGCAGAGGCTGGGAGAGGCAGGAATGACCCTCCTGCTGCGCCTCCAGCAGGGGTCTGGCCCTCCAGGGGCCTTGATTTTAGACTTCCAGCCTCCAGAACTGTAAGACAGTGAATTTCTATCATTTTAAGCCATCCAGTTTGTGGCAATTTGTTATGGCAGCCTTGGGAAATTGATACATAGCCCAGTTGGGCTGTTTTGGTGGGTTTCAACATGTTAAAATTTGTATTTAGGGCCAGGCATGCTGGCTTATGCCTGTAATCCCATCGCTTTGGGAGGCTGAGGCGGGCAGATCACGAGGTCAGGAGATTGAGACCATCCTGGCCAACATGGTGAAATTCTGTCTCTACTAAAAATACAAAAATGAGCTGGGCATGGTGGTGCACACCTGTAGTCCCAGCTACTCGGGAGGCTGAGGCAGGAGAATCACTTGAACCCAGGAGGCAGAGGTTGCAGTGAGCCAAGATTGCACCACTGCACTCCAGCCTGGCAACAGGGTGAGATTCCGTCTCAAAAAAAAAAAAAAAAGGTTGTATTTAAAATTAAAAAACAGCTTTATTGAGATATAATTCTCATGCATGCAATTCATACATTTAAAGTGTATAATTAGGCCTGGCGTGGTGGCTCATGCCTGTAATCCCAGCACTTTGTGAGGCTGAGGCCGGCAGATCACATGAGGTCAGGAGTCTGAGACCAGCCTGGCCAACATGGCAAAACCCGACTCTACAAAAAATACAAAAATTAGGTGGGTGTGGTGGCAGATGCCTGTAATACCAGCTACTAGGGAGGCTGAGGCATGAGAATTGCTTGAACCTGGGAGGTGGAGGCTGCAGTGAGTTGAGATTGCGCCACTGCACTCAACCTGGGCAGCAGAGTGAGACTCTGTCTAAAAAAAAAAAGTGTACAATTAGATGGTTTTTAATATGTGGCCCTTCATGTCTGGCATCCTTCAGGTAGCATCATGTTTCCAAGCTTCATTCACGTTGTGGCGTGTTTCAGTGTGTCATTCCTTTTGATGGTTTGATACTGTTCCAGTGTATGAATCTACCATATTTTATTCATCTGTCAATGGATATGTTGGTTGTTTCCACATTTTGACTGTTATGAGTAACGTTGCTGTTAACATTCATGTTTGCATTTAATTAATTAATTTTTTTTTTTTTTTTGAGACAGAGTCCTGCTCTGTTGCTCAGGCTAAAGTGCTAAAGTGCAGTGGCTTAATCTTGGCTCAATGCAACCTCCATCTCCCGGGTTCAAGTGATTTTCCTGCCTCAGCCTCCTGAGTAGCTGGGATTATAGGCGCCTGTCACTGTGCCTGGCTAATTTTTGTATTTTTAGTAGAGAGGGGCTCTCACCATGTTGGTCGGGCTGGTATTGAACTCCTGACCTCGTGATCCACCTGCCTCATCCTCCCAAAGTGTTGGGATTACAGGCATGAGTCACCGTGCCCGGCCATGTTTAAATTTTTGTGTGGATGTAGGTTTTGCATTTCTCTGGGTGTGTGCCTAGGAGCTGACATGCTGAGTCATATGGTATCTCTATGTTTAGTCATTTGAGGAACTGTCAGACTGTTCTCCAAAGCAGCAACACCAGTTTACATTCCCATCAGCAAGGCGTGAGGGTTCTGATTTCTTCACATCCTCACCAATACTTCTTGTTACTTGACTTTTTTGACTCTAGCCATCTTAGTGGGTAGGAAGTGGGAAGTGGTATCTCAGTGTGGTTTTGATTTGCATTTCCCTGATGACTAGTGATGTGGAGCATCTTTGTATGTGCTTATTGGCCATGTGAATATCTTCCTTGGAGAAATGTCTATTCCGATTCATTGGCCATTTAAAAAGTTGGATTATTTGTCTCTTTTATTATTGGATTGTAAGAATTTCTTATATATTCCAGAAACGAGTCCTTTTTCAGATACAAGATTTGAAAATATTTTATTTCATTCTTTGGGCTGTCTTTTCACTTTGTTAATGATATCCCTTGAAGCACAAAAGTTTTTAATTTTTTTGAAGTACTGTGTTTCAGTATTTTCTTTGTTGCTTTTGCAATTGGTGTCATACCAAAGAATTCTTTGTCAAATCTAAGGTCATGAAGATTCCCCCTGTTTTCTTCTAAGATGTTATAGCTTTAACTTTTATATTTAGGTCTTTCATCCATTTTGAGTTAATTTTTTTATATGGTGTGAGGTAAGGGTTCAATTTTATTTTTTTCTCTTCTTTTATAGGTGGCTCCACTGGGATCCAGTTGTCCCAGCATCATTTGTTGAAAGACTATTATTTCCCCACTGAGAAGTCTTGACATCCTTGTTGGAAATCAGTTGACCATAGATGTGAGGGTTTATTTCTAGACTTTCAGTTCGAATCCATAATGAAGCCAGTACCACACTACTTTGATTATTGTTGCTTTTTAGTAAGTTTTGAAATCAGGAAGTGTGGGTCTTTCAACTATGTTCTCCTTTTCCAAGATTGTTTTGGCTATTCTGGATTTCCTGCAATCCCATATGACTTTCAGAATCAGCTTCTCGATTTCTACAAAGACATCAGTTGGGATTCTGATAGGAATTTTGTTGAACTGGTAGATCATTTTGGGGAGTACTGCCGTTGTAACGATGTCAAGTCTTTCAATCCATGAACATGAGATGTCTTTCCATTTATTTAAAACTTCTTTAATGTTTTTCAGCAATGTTTTGTAGGGTTCTAAGTTTTACATTTCTTTTGTTATGTGTATTCCCAAGTATTTTATTCATTTTGATGCCATTGCAAATGGAATTATTTTCTTAATTTAGTTTTTGGATCACTCATTTCCAGTGTATAGCGATGAAACTGGTTTTTACAACACTGATCTTGTATTATGCTATATTTCCAAACTCATTTGCTAGTTCTAATAGTTTTTAAGTGAATTCCTTAGGATTTCCTGTATATATGGTCATGTTATTTGCAAACAGAGATAGTTTTATGTCTTTCTTTCCAAACTGAATGCCTTTTATTTCTTTTTCTTGTCTAATTGCCCTGGAAACTCCAATACATTGGTGAACAGCAGGGTGAGAATGGACATCTTTGTCTTTTTTTGTGACCTTAGTGGGGAAGTATCCAGTATTTCACCATGAAGTATAATTTTAGCTGTGGGTTTTTCATAGATGCCCTTTCTTTGGTTGAGAACTTTCTATTAGTAGTTTGTTGAGCATTTCTATCATGGAATGAGGTTAGGATTTTGTCAGATTTTTTTTTATTTTTTCCTGCATGTGTTAAGATGATCATGTGATTTTTGTTTTCTGTTCTGGTGATATGAGGTATTACCTTAATTGATTTTCAAATGCTCAACCAATCTTGTATTCCTAAGATAAATCCCACTTGGTCATAGTATGTAATTCTTATTATAACTGCTAAATTCAATCTGCTAGTATTTTGTTGAGGATATTTGCATCCATATTAATAAGAAATATTGCTCTGTAGTTTTGTTTTCTTGTGACATCTTTGCCTTGCTTTGGAAGTATATAATACAGGTCTTATTAAATGTTGCACATTCTTTACAAAAAACAAATCCCCAAGCTGTCATTTAATACATTTTTCCAGGGATCAACATAAAATTTGATACTGTTGCAGTTACTCAAGTCTCCAGTCCAGAGGAACAGGAGTAGCAGATAGCTAGGACGTGCCCTTTAAGTGTGTTAAGACAACGATCAGCTGCCCTCAGCACCAATGTCTGTCAGCATCGGCATCTCGGGTAGAACCAGTCAGATGGACAGACACCCGGTGTAGGAGCATGGGTTCTGCCTGGCACTGAGAGCTCCTAAAGGCTTGTCTTGGTCACACAGTGTGAGGTGCTGTCTTCTTGCTGGTGCTGAAATTTACGTGTCTGCTGTGTCTTTCTTGCCAGGGCTGGTCCTAGACATGCTTCTAGACATTACCACATCCCTTCTAGGAAGATGCTGAACATTTCCAGGGACAAATTGGAGCCTGAAGCCTCAGAGCTACCAACGATGAAGGAAAGAAACAAACATTCAGGAGCCACAGTGGAAGCTGAGGACAAGAGAAAGGCAAGTGGGGCCAGGCCACACACACCTTGTTCCCACCTTTGAGCTTTTTATCTTCTTCTTCTGTTTCGTTTCTCATGTCTGTAAACCAGGGAGGAGAACGTCTCCTAGAGGTAGGGAGGAGGCAGGCACCACAGACATAAGTGGCCTCCATTTCCTTCTCGAGGACCAATCATGCAGGAAGCAGTCAAAGTTGGGGGCGCCAACAACAGCTGCTTAGTGGGAAAGAACCCAAGGAAGCTTTCTGGCTCTGAAAAAAAAAATAGAATTATAGACTGTTCTAGAACAAGGCATTTATGCTAGAATTCCATCTCAGTGACATTGTCATTCATGGAGCTGCTTGAGCCCAAATATTAAGAATCATCCTTGGCTCCTCTCCTTTCTTCCCTCTCCCACATCCAAACCACACCTTTGCTTGCCAAATCAACAGTAGCTGCTGTATGCTCCATGCCCAAAGCTGCTCAGAGCATGATCTCTTTTCAGCATCTTGACACTTCCTCCCCAGCCTAGGCCCCTCATGCTCCGGGAACTGTCTCATATCCACATCTCAGACCTCACGCTCATGGGCTCCTTGACTGGGAAGGTGTTCCTGTCTCCACGGCCAGTCATCCCCGAATCCCTCCATCTCAGAGAGGCCTCCTCTGCCCCTGCATCCCCGTCTCCTCATCCTGCTTCATTTTTCTCCATCACCTTTTCACAATGTGACCTTATACGTGACCTGTTTTCTCTCCTTTATACTTTGATGGGGTGTGGGTAGGAATTTTGTTCATCCTGATCATAACTGGTGTATCCCTATCATTTATAAAAGAGTCTAACATATTCCAACAGGAAATTGCTGAATGAATGGATTAATAATACTAGAAGGAAAAACTGTTGACAAGGCCACTGTCTTAGTCCATTTGTGTTGCTATGAAGGAACACCTGAGGCTGGGTAACTTACACAGAAAAGAGGTTTATTTGGCTCACAGTTCTGCAGACTGTACAGGAAGCATGGTGCCAGCACTGGCTTCTGATGAGGGCCTTGGGAAGCTTTGCTGTTATCAGAAGGTGAAGGGGAACCCACGTGTGCAGAGTTCTCATGGTGAGAGGGAAGCAAGAGTCAGGTAGGCACCAGGTTTCTTTGATAAACAGGTTTCACAGGAATGACTAGAGTGAGACTCACTGACTCATTACCATGAGGACCAGGCTAGTACCAAACCATGCATGAGGGATCTGCCCCCATGAACTAAACCCCTCCCACCGGGCCCTACCTCCAGCACTGGGATTCAATTTCAACACTAGGCTTGGAGGACCAAATACCCAGACCACAGCAGCCACCTGAACCTGTCCACTCATGCAGCTCCCACATGGCTGGCGTCTTGGGGCGTGGCCTTGCCTAAGTGGTCCTGTCTGCCTCCCACCTCCAAAGAGCGGCCTGATGAGGCCTGGGGGCCGTGGTACTGAATCCCTTGCCCATCGCTCTTGGGGAGTTTCTTTAAGAGGCATCTCTGAGAAGGGCATTTGCCTAGGCCAAGTAGCTTCACTCTGCCCTCTCCTGTGAAACAGACAATCAGAGCTCCAGAGCTCCAGAGCTGGGAGGGGCTTTGGCCACATCCACCTCTTCATTTTAATGCTCACCAATCTGAGTCCCGGGGCTGGAAACTGACCTGCCAGGACACAGCGCTGGTGGGATGTAGAGCATGCCCCCTCAGCATCTCCTGGTGGGTCAGATGGATTTCCTTAAATACTATGAAGAAGCTGAAAGTCTAGGATGGAATATCTCCTTTGAAAAATGTTATTGAGGTTAGCATTGGGGGGATGATAAGGTGAGATCAATACAACTTGCATTTTCAGCAGCTCTTTTCCAAAGAATAAGTAAAATGTTCTTGACCACCCTCCTCCTCTGATCATACAGAAACCAGTGGGTGGGTTTTGCTCATATCAAAACCACCTGTGATTGGTGAGCAAAATTCAGACTTCCTTAGAAAGTCAAGGGTGAAGTTGGATGTAGAAACTCATCACCTTCATGGAACTGAATCCATTCCCAGCACTTAGAGCTGAATAAATATTTGTTGATTGAGTGGATAAATTTATAATTTTAAGCCTCTGGCTCTCTTAGCTAATCCAGGAGTCCGGGGAAATCAGTCTCTGTGAAGTTTTGATCAAAGAGGCCTTAGATCCCTCTGGAACAAGGATGGATAGAAATAATAATAATTTTAAAGGTGGGCCACCAGTGCCGGGGAAGGAAGGGAAGTGCTGTTTCCCACATTCAGCAGGTACCCGACCACTGCCTGCTATGGGCATGGTTGTGGGAGGCCAAAGAGGACGAGAAGTGAATCCCCGCCGTAAAACCGTTCCCAGCCGAGTGGAGGAGAGAGGGTGTGAACACACTCTCAGGACGCCGTGCTGTGGCTGGGTTTTTGGTGTAGTAGATTGAAAAAGGGAAAAAACGTGGCAGGTGGGAAACCCCTTGGGTCAGTCCAAGAATCTCCAGCCACATGAGCATAACCTCTGACATTTATGTATTTATTTATCTATTTGAGATGGAGTCTTGCTCTGTTGCCCAGGCTGGAGTTCAGTGGTGTGATCTCAGTTCACTGCAACCTCCGTCTCCCAGGTTCAAGCGATTCTTCTGCCTCAGCCTCCCAAGTAGCTGGAATTACAGGTGCACTGCCATGCCCAGCTAATTCTGTGTTTTTAGTAGAGACAGGGTTTCACTATGTTGGTCAGGCTGGTCTCCAACTCCTGACCTCAAGTGATCCACCTGCCTCGGCCTCCCAAAGTGCTGGGATTACAGGTGTGAGCCACCGTGCCTGGCCAAGCCCTTACATTTATATCACACTTTTCCTAGGGGCTCCCTTGCACATTATTTCTAATGCAATAGACAGATGCATTTGTCCTTCTCACAGTGTAATTCACTACGTTTTAATGAACTCTTCTTCTTGTATTAATGCATGGCACGTGCACACCAGAGGGCTTCCAACAGGGGAAGGGGGAAGGGGGCGTCTCCTTCCCAGCCCAGGCGCTCATACATCTTCCTAGAACTCAGCCACTGTCACCGGGAACTTGTTTGTCCTTCCCAAAGCCAAGCGTGTGCACTGACGCAGAACTGTGAACTTACAGGATGGGTGAAACAGACAACGCACTCACTCGATAACCCTCCCCGCTGTATGAGTGACGGCAGTGCTTGTTGGCGGTGAAAGAATTCAGCCCTTGTCCTCTTTAACTGTATGAAAGTTGAGGAATAGAAGTCTCCAGGTCCATTACCACAGGTTCAGGGCAGTCCCAGTCGTGGTGAAAAGGTTTAAGGCCTTGGGGGCATATTGGTCCATAGCGGGGCAGTTGGGGCAATGCCGCGATGCTTGGGGTGGGCCAAGAGGAGCACCCCCGGCCATCCAGCCTGCTGGGCACTGGCTCAGGCTCTTGTTTGCCAAGACGTTTCAGCCCCACCACATTTGATTTATTTCGGTCCCAGTCTCTGTTTAAATCCATTTAACAGCTTCCAGTGGCCTTCAGGAAAAACCCCCAAATCCTTGGCCCGACATCCAAATCCGTCTACACCTGGGTTCAGGCTCCACTTCGGAGCTTGTGGCCCCTGCCCAGCCCGGGGGCAGGTGTGCGAGGCCAAGCTCCTGCCCCTCCCTGCCCACCCTGGAGAGCCCCGAATTCTCTCCTCCTCCCTGCTCACGGGCACTGCCCGAGACCCAACCCTCCCTCTGCTCCCCCCACACCTTCCCACTAGCGTGGACGTCCCCTTTTCTGGATTCCTATGGCTTCAGCAATGCGTTTGCTGCCTTCATGTCTAGGACCCTTTGGGGCGACTTGCTGTCTGACCTGTTTCTGAAGGGCAGGGCGCTGTTTATTTTGCGTCTCTGAATGTGGAGTAGAGAATTTTGTTCCATGAAGGTACTTACATAATAATTTATTTATTTATTTATTTATTTATTTATTTATCTATTTTTGAGACGGGGTCTCGCTCTGTCACCCAGGCTGGAGTGCAGTGGCCGGATCTCAGCTCACTGCAAGCTCCGCCTCCCGGGTTCACGCCATTCTCCTGCCTCAGCCTCCCGAGTAGCTGGGACTACAGGCGCCCGCCACCTCGCCCGGCTAGTTTTTTGTATTTTTTAGTAGAGACGGGGTTTCACCAGGTTCGCCAGGATGGTCTCGATCTCCTGACCTTGTGATCCGCCCGTCTCGGCCTCCCAAAGTGCTGGGATTACAGGCTTGAGCCACCGCGCCCGGCCTACATAATAATTTATTAAAAGAAAAAACCCCTCAGCTGTTTGAAATTTTTTCTCCCAGAAGGAGACCTGTTTTCATGGGACTAGGTCTGAAAGTGGATTTATTTTAGATGCTCACAGGAGGAGGGTGACAGGGAGGCTGTGTCCAACTGTCACCGCAGTGTGGAGACACGTTTGGCACCTTGGATCACCTCCAGCTGGGGCTGTCCCGCAGCCGCCAGGCCCACACCCTAAAGGATGTACGCTCTGTGGTTTGAAGGAAATTAAAGGAAATGTGGAGAAACCCCTGCAGACAGAGGCCGGGTCCTGCTGCCACAGCTAGACTTTCCTGACGGATGAGGAGCGCCAGCCATACTCTTTTTGCTTTGATGTAGGGGGTATGTATGTATTTTGGGGGACTGGGGAGGGAGGACTGAGGCGGACCCACTCCTGGCCAGGCCTGAAACCCTCTCATTGGCACCCCTGTTTGAGCACCAGCTCACTGCATGTGGTCTGGTGCCCATCACCCAGGCTGTGCCAGGGCTGGGGGTGGCACTCATAAGAGGTGACACTGTCTCTGGGCCTTGCCACCCACCCCTCAAACCCGGCATTTTGTGAATGAAAGCAGGGCTTAGTTGGGGCAAGTGTGCCAGCGAGGGGGTCCGCACGGGGCCTCCTAGCTCAGGGTTTATTAGGAGCCTTGATCATCTGTGGTGCCATTTCCAAACTCCCTCTCCCTCACTCAATGCCCTGAACCTCATTCTTTCCCACACCCAGGTGCTTGGGTGAGAAACGGAGTGTTAATGAGTATTGGCTTGCTGGCCACGGGCTGGGTGGGGATTTCCCCCTCGCCCCTGACCCTGCACGACCCTTACCCCCTGACACCGCATGACCCTTATCCACTGAACAAACAGCTGCATCTCCCTTTGAACCTGTCCTGGTTCTTGGTGGCCCAAGAGTGCACCATGTCCATCCTCTCACCCTCAGAGTCCTGGCTTCTGGGGGGCGTAAAAGCCAGAGGAGCCGAGGCCCTGGCCCACGCTCGGAAGTACCTGAGGCCCTGGCCCACGCTCGGAAGTACCTGAGGCGCCGGCCCACGCTCGGAAGCACTCTTTCGGCCTGGAGATGTCGGCTGCAGCTCCCCATGCGGCCTGTCCCCTCCCGCTCTCCATTAATCTTGCGCCGACACCCTCTTTATGCTGCTGGAAAAATCGAAACGCCAGGAGGCGGGAGGTGGGGAGAATCCCTCATCAGCAGCGTTTATGGTATTGACTTGCATCTCATTGACTGTGTCAACAAGCGCTTGGCATCTACATCTGGGAACAGCCTATAAAATTAGGAAAGCTGAGCGGCCATTGAAATCTCATCACTTCGGATTCACCAGCCACATAGCCCTGAACAGGAAGATGAAAAGTACCTTCTTCCCAGCGCTCGGCCAGCTCTGGGCCTGGTGAAGACGGCACAAAACCGCAGCCGTGAAACAAAAAGTGAATAGAACTAGTCACCACTCAGGCCTGGGGCCTCAGCTGGAAATGACCTTCAGAATTCAACGGAGGAGCCTTTCGTATGCGGGAGACAAAGAAGGATGGGGCGTCATTGTTCGAGCTTTAACACTGCACAAAGGACGATCAGGAGGCAGCAATGCGTGTGCGACCCGTGCCGGGCAGGGAGGGAGGTCCTCAAGAGGCCTCTGCGCGGGGTGGTGCCCTATGTGCCTCTGGAAATGAGGCAGAATTCGTGGTGCCGTCGTGCCCAGTCTTCCTACCCACAGAAGAGTGTATCAGGTTGGAAGTCAGTTTTCCATTTCATAGAAGAGTGGGAGTATGGCAAGAGACCCTCGGAAATAGTGGAGTTTTGCTCCTGCACAAAAATAAGACCCTGCTCTGAGGATGTGAGTGAGCCAAGCATGTCTGTGCTTCCGTCTAGAGGAGCCGGGAGCTCTGGTCGGCCCGGGTGTCTTGCAGCCTTGTGGCTGGCTCTGTCCACAGGGTCCACGAGCTGGAGAGGCACAGATAAAAATGCTTTTCCCCTGACAGAGCGTGTGTGGTGGGCTGACTACGGTTTATCTGTGAGCACAGAGGTGTGGCCTGCTCCCCCCACAGGCGGTGACCCCGCAGAAGGGACACTTCCGCCCTGATCTGTTTGCAGAGGACAAGGGCTGTCATGCTTCTCTGAGGTTGAGACTTCAGCCAGCAAGGCAGCAGGGTAGAGCAGGGCTTCCGAGCCAGCCACACAGGGGTCGCTGGAGGCTTTGTGCTTTGCTGACCCTGTGACCCGAACAGCCATCCACCTCTCCAAGCCCCAGCATCCTCGTCTGTAAAGTGGGGTGATAGTGGCTGCCTGACATGAGTGACAGACTCTTGTTTGCTAAGCACTCTCACGGGTGGGAAGCGATTTCTTTCTGTGTTGGAGGGGCTTATCCTATCCCTGGGCACTGTTGTGTCCCTGGGAGAAGCACAGGTGAGCAGAGGAGGGCTCACCTGGGCTGGTGCGGCCAGGTTTGCAGGGCCCTCTCACGGGCTCCTTAATGTGGTTCGTGTGGCCTCCAGATTTACGGCTGAATTCTCTCTTCTGAGCATGTCGCTGGCTGACCAACACTCTACCGGGGGACTGCGGTTCTGGGAAAGGGAAAGGTGCCTGCTGGCCAGCGGGTTCACCTCACACATCCACGGTGTGTGGGGCTCTGGCCGGCTCTGGGTGGGCATCCCCTCTTCTCCTGGATATCGCCTGCGCTTTTGCTTAGGAGAATTAGGTGGGCTTTTTGGGCCACGGCTTCCTCATCCCTGTCTGTGCATGCATCTGTGTGTGCACCTGTGCACATGTGTGTGCCTCATGTGTGCATTTGTGGGAGTGCAAATGTGTACGTGTGTGTTCCTGCAGTGTAGAGGGGGAATGTGTGTGGGGCTGGAGATAGATAATCTTTAAATAAGATCTCCCAGACTTAAAATTCTCTTATTATGTAAAATTTATTTTTATTTATTTATTTTGAGACAGGGTTTCACTCATGAGCTGGCATGCGCTCAGCTCACTGCAACCTCCGCCTGCTGGGCTCAAGCAATTCTCCAGCCTCAGCCTCCTGAGTAGCTGGAATTACAGGTGCATGCCACCACACGTGGGTAATTTTTGTATTTTTTGTGGAGATGGCGTTTCACCACTTTGGCCAGGCTGGTCTTTAACTTCTGGGCTCAAGTGATCCACCCACCTAGTCTCCCAAAGTGCTGGGATTTACAGGGGTGAGCCACTGCGCCCGACCTATTATTATGTTAATTTAAAATAAGCAAATACTTGAGTGCCTCTGTACCAGGCACTGTTCTAGAAGCCAGGAGCTGCGCCCTTCTCCACCTGCTCCCACACTTCCTCCTTCTCTCAACTCCACCATTGCCTCCTCCCTCCCCTTGTTCTCCCCGCCAGCCCCAGGGACTTGAAGCACTCGGACTGTGGGGAACTGCCCGCCTCCAGCCACCGGCCAGTGGCCAGCACCCCCGGTTCAGCCCTCTGCCAGTGCGGGCTCAAGGCCCCACGCCCACGCAGCCAATCCTCACATGACAGTTACCAGAGGCGACTTGAGCTCAGGCACTTCGGCTGGCACGTGCTCCACCCTCCAGGGTTTGGGACATGACGGGCACCTTGGCTGGCACGTGCTCCACCCTCCAGGGCTGGGGGCATGATGGGCACCTCAGTTCGCACATACTCTATCCTCCAGAGCTTGGGACGTGACCGACACCTCGGCTCAGACATACTCCACCCTCCAGGGCTCAGGGTGTGATGGGCACCTCGGCTGGCACGGACTCTATCCTCCAGGGCTCAGGGTGTGATGGGCACCTCGGCTGGCACGGACTCTATCCTCCAGGGCTCTGCGCAGGCGCTCTGCTTGCGGGAGGCCAGGCTGCACTTTCAGGCATTATTCGGATTTCATTTTCCACATGAAAATCTTTAGAGATCCATCTCTTGGAAGCCAAGGAAAAACTGGCTTTTAAGGTAAAGGAAGGCACGTTTGCTGGGGTGATGGGAAGACACTTTGCTACTGCTGAACCTCCAAATTTACCTGCAGAAGCTGGCACAGCCTTTTCGGTCATTTGGAGAATTACCGTGTTCATTGTGCATTTGCTCAGGGCCATTGTGCACTTTTGTTTCTCTGATCACTAACAGGCCTCACGTTTCCAGCGTTTCCAGTTTACAGTGTTGTACGGGGATTTCCACGTATTTCAGTCGCTTACTAGCTTTTATGGCTTCACGGTGAGCCGTGGCGTCTGAGACATCCTGCTAGATGGTTCTGCAGTGGGCGGGGCTTTGAAGACAGGCCTGAAAACGTTCCAGCTCTTGCTGGAAGGACATAATTTCTGAACACGTGAGGGGTCTGAGTTTCTTTACGACAGCAGCTTCTATTGGGTGAAATGGTCAGAAAACCATTGCTCTAGTTAACATTTCAGATAGTTGCAAGTCACTCCATTTACCATACATATTTTACAAGTTTCCAGAGTTAAAATACAGAAGCGGCCTTGCTTCCAAATACGAAGTGTGTAGGTGCGTCAGTTGTTTCAAATGCAGAATGTGTTTTCCTCAATGACAACGTCATAAATGCTGTTGAGATTCCCAGGCCAACTCCTAGAAACCCTTAATAGTAGAAAACAATAGGGGGAAACACCAGTAATTAGACAGAACAGAATACAATACGAATTTTTAAAAGTTATTTTGATCCCTGGTGGTCAAACGAAAAACATGATCATGGGAGGCCATGGAAGGTGAGCCGTCGGTATTCCGAAGGGAAGCTGGGATCCATCGAAGGGCTTTCGAGATGAAAGGTGCTGTTTCCTGAATATGTCTAGTTGCACTTCGAGATTTATGGCTTAACTTTGTCTTGTAAAAATTGAATGTTAGCTTTATTCTTATGATTTTCAGAAGCAATCAGATAAATTTTTAATTTACAAGGAGGGGAAACAGGCAAACAGAAGAAGGGAGAGAGACAGGCATCTGCGGAGACTTCCCTGGAGAGCAGAGGCCACAGACAGAAGAGGGCGGGCGTGGAGTGGTTGCCTAGGACTTGCCCAGGAGACCCCTGTAAGAAGGAAGAGTTTTCTCAGCTGAGCATTGAGCCAGCTGGTGTGTCAGGGGCAGCTTAGTTCATTGTGCTGGGTCCTCTCCTAAGCACAGGAAGACTGCACTGTCCCCTCTTCTCTGGAGTCTGCTGGGGCCTCCTGTGTGACCTGTGTCCGGGCCTGGCCCTAAAACATCCCACCAGCCTCTCAGCCCTCTCTTCCCTCTGCAGCAGGAGCAAAGGCCACGTGGGGGAGATGATACGTCACAACACACAACTGCCTACTCTGTGTACCAGGCAGCATGGCCCTGAATCACCGTGTGGAGACGAGCCGCAAGGGGACCCACTTCCCAGTGGATGTTGCACGAGCAAGCAGGAAACCTCTTCTGTGAGCCCCTGAGGTTCAGGGCTTTTTTTTTTTTTTTTTTTTTTTTTTTTGGTACTATGGCTAGTGGGATGTATCCTGACTAATGCCGACAGCACAGGGAGCCTCTGCCTGCCAGAGCAAGTGGTGAGGCAGAGACAGTGTATTGTGCACTTTCTGTTGCTGTTTTAGGACTGCTTGGGTGAGTCCAGCATTAAAAATCAGAATGGGAAAAAGGAGAGGAAACCCGGAAGTGTCTACATGGGAAAGCCGGGGTCTGCAGAAGGCTGTTTTTGGAAGGCACGTAGCAGTTGGAGGTTTACATTTCAGGATTTGCCTTACATTAAAATGCAATTTCTTTGTTAATTCTGTTTACTTATTTAACTCACATGGATTAACTGCCTATTCTGTGTACCAGACGTAGTTTGTTCCAGGAAAGTGCTGCTGAACCAGGTAAACACAGCCCCCTTCTCCAGGAGCAGAGGCTGCAGGGACAGGGAGACAATGAGGCAATGGCATGCTAGGGGGAATTGTGCCACAGTGAAAGCATCCTTCCATCATTTTTAAGTCGTTCTAAGATCTTCGGAGCATCAAAGTTTTGCCTGTAAGCCTCAATTGGTCTAATACAAAGATACAAGATACAGACTGCGGTTAATCATCTGAGCTTTGAGATCATGCCGGATTGTAATCCTGCCTTGGTTCTGCCACTTACTGCTGGCAAAAGAAAAATTAATCTTTCCAAGCAGCTTGCAAGACAGAAATCATGCTTTCTACCCCTCAAAGCTGCTGTGGGCATGAAACAGCCCACGTGCATAAGGTGCCCAGCATAGTGCCTGGAAATCACACACAAACACAGAATCACAGGGTCAGAAGAGGCCCTTGAAATTATGTCTGATTTACTCCTCCCATGAGATGCTTCAATTCTCCAACTTCTCCTCAATGGCACCTATAAAGAAATGGGTTCTCTCTCTCTCTCTTGTTCTCTTGCTGTCTCTCTTTCTCTCTCACTCTCTCTTTCTCTCTCTCTCTCAAGCTCTTTTAGTACTTAGAGTTACGCCACTTCATTTGAAGTTTAACATGGTAAATCTTAGAGACCATCCAAGTCCAACACCCTTATTTTATTTTTTTTGAGACAGAGTTTTGCTCTTGTTGCCCAGGCTGGAGTGCAATGGCACGATCTCGGCTCACTGCAACCTCCGCCTCCCAGGTTCAAGCGATTCTTTTGCCTCAGCCTCCCCAGTAGCTGGGATTACAGGCATGCGCCACCATGCTCGCCTAATTTTGTATTTTTAGTAGAGACGGGTTTTCTCCATGTTGGTCAGGCTGGTCTTGAGCTCCTCACCTCAGGTCATCCACCCCCCTTGGCCTCCCAAAGTGCTGGGATTACAGGTGTGAGCCACTGCGCCCGGCCCCGACACCCTTATTTTAATGCTGTTAATGTCACTGGACTTCATTTTCGGCCCAGCATCTGCTCTCTCTTGTTGCATGTGCCATGTGCAATGGAGAAGAATGTGTGTGGGTGGGGTGTTCATCATTTGGGTTAAGGTGATGGATAGTGTTGTTCAGATATTTGTCTTTACTGATATTTTTGTTGAGGGATGTTGAAGTCCCTAATTATGATTGTGGAATCGTTTATTTCTCCCTTTAACTCTGTGGATGTTTGCGTCATGGGTTTAGAAGCTGTTACAAGGTGGATTCAACTCTTCGACCGTCACATCTTTCCGAAGAACCAACCCTTCAGCATTAGGAAGCATCCCTCTTTATTTCTAATAATACTCTTGTCTAAATGTCTATTATATCTGATATTAGCAGAGCTTCTCTAGTATTCATATGTTTACTGTTTGCATGATATTTTCTTTTCCTTTCATTTACTTTCAATCAATACATCTCCATATTTAAAGTGAATCTCTAAGAACACTAGAATCTAATTAGACAAAAAATAAAACAAATCTCCTAGAGATAGTATATAGTTGAATCTTGCTTTCAAAAACTGTCCGACAATCTGTCTTTTAATTGGAGTGTTTATTCTATTCATATTTAATGTAGTTGTTGATATGGTTGGATTTAGGCCTATTTTTTGGGGGGGGCAGGAGACAGAGTCTCACTCTGCCACCCAGGCTGAGTGCAGTGACATGATCATGTCTCACTGCAGCCTCAGCCTCCGAGGGTCAAGCAATCCTCCCATCTCAGCCTCCCAAGTAGCTAGATTACTGGCATGTGCCACCACACTCAGTTAAGCATCTTTTATTACTTGTTTTCTGTTTGTTTCCTCTTTTTTGGTTCTCTGTTCCTCCTATCCTGCCTTCATTTGAATTACATTAATATTTTTTAGAATTCCATTGTAATTGATTTATTGATTTTTTAGCTATACTTCTTTGCATTTTTTAAGTGGCTGTTCATGGAATTCCAATGCACATCCTTAGAGTTTTCTTAGAGTTAATATTGTAACATTTTATGTACATTCGTAAACCTTGCAGCAAAATAAGTCCATCTGTTTCCCCTTCCTCCATTTTTTAATGCTATAGTTGCCATAGATATTACATCCACATGCTTTATAAGCCTCACAAGAAAATGTTTTTTGCTTTGAACAGTCACATGTATCTTTTTTTTTTTTTTTTTGAGACGGAGTCTCGCTCTGTCGCCCAGGCTGGAGTGCAGTGGCCGGATCTCAGCTCACTACAAGCTCCGCCTCCCGGGTTCACGCCATTCTCCTGCCTCAGCCTCCCGAGTAGCTGGGACTACAGGCACCCGCCACCTCGCCTGGCTAGTTTTTTGTATTTTATAGTAGAGACGGGGTTTCACCGGGTTACGCCCGGCAGTCACATGTATCTTAAAGAAATTAAGAGGAAAATTAGTCTTTTGTATTTATCCAGCTATTTACAAATTCAGATGTTCTTCATTCTTTCCCAAAGGTGCAAGTTTGCATCTGGTATTATTTCTCTTTAGCCTCAAAAATCTCCTTTAGCATTTCTTGTAGTGCAGATCTGTTGGCAATGAATTATTATAGCCTTCTTTTATCTGAAAATGTTTTAATTTTACATTTATCTTGAAAAGACACTTTTTTACTGGTTGTTGAAATTTGTGTGACTTTTTTTTTTCTTTTAGCATGTTTGGGTTATTGTTCCACCATATTCTGGCTTCCATAGTTTCTGATGGGATGTCAGTAGTACCTTGAGTTGCTACTTCTCTCTATATAATGTCATTTTTCATTTGCTATGTTCCAGATTTTTTTGGCTTGTTTTTCTTTGTATTTATTGAGTTTGAGGCTTATGGAGCTTCTTAAAGTTGTAAAATTATGTCTTTCACCAAATTTTAGCATTTTTGGACAATTATAACTTCAAATATTTTTGACCCCCTCTCTCCTCTTTTTATGGGACTCCAGTTCCATGGATGTTCAACATTTGATGTGGTCTTTCAAGTTCCTGAGGTTCTTGTTAGTTATCTATTGCTGCATAACAAATGACCCGCCAACAGTTGGGGGTTAAACAACAATCCTAATTTATTACCTCTCCGTGGTTTCTGTGGGCCAGAATTCCCACAGGGCACTGTGAGGACAGATTGTCTCTCTCAGGATGCCTGGTGTTTCAGCTGGAAGACTGAAGTCTGAGGGTTGGAGTCATCTGAAGGTGCTCTCACCCATGCATCTGGCAGGTGGGGGGCTGAGGGCCCAGTGTGGCTGTTGGCCGAACACCCACGTGTGGGCTCTCTGTGTGGCCGGGACTGCCTCACAACGTAGTGGCTGGGTTTGAAGGGCAAGCATGGGGGTTGGGGACGGAAGTCATGTTGCTTGTGGCAACCTGGCCTGGGAGTCACCCAGTGTCACTTCCCCTGTCTCCTTTTGGTTGGGAAAGTTTCAGGGGTCTGCCCAGCTAGAGTCTGCCCAGAGTCTGCCTAACTGGAGACTCTGAATTTTGCTCTATCCCTGTTTGTTTGTTCATTTGTTTGTTTAACCTGATTGATCTCGAACTGCAAACTGTTTATTGGGAGGCAGCTCAAATCTCAGAACAGTTTTTAAATCCTCCACTGCTGTGCTTTGTGTCTTCCTTGTGCACGCATGTTTCAGGTGCTAGCCAGAGATCTGGGCAGAGTTCATGGCTCTCTCTCCCTTTCTCACTCTCAAAATTCTCCGTCTCCTTTCCAGAGGCTGTGTTTTCCCTGAACTCTGGCATCCGTTCTTCAGGCAAGGACAACTTCTATTATGGTTTTAGCTGCCCCTACAGCACCCACTACAATACACCCTTAGGATAAATCCATAGAAATGAGAAACTTGTTCTGTGTTACCACCTAAGAACTATCCTTTAGTAAATTTCAAGTATAATATACAGTATTATGAACTATAGTCACCATGGTGGACATGAGGTCTCCAGAATTTATTTACTCTGCATAACTGGAACTTTGCACCCTTTGACCAATACCTCAGCTTTCCCACCCCCAGCTCCTGGTTGCCACCATCCTATTCTCTGCTCCTATGAGTGGCACTATTTTAGATTCCACAGATAAGTGAGATATTGTGGTATTTGTCTTCTATGATTAGCTTATTTCATGTAACACGATGTCCTTCAGGGTCATCCATGTTGTTGCAAATGGCAGGATTTCCTTCTTTTGAAAGACTGAGTAAAATCCCATTGGGATATGTATACACCACATCCTCTTTGCCCGTTTATCCATCCATGGATATTAGGCTGTTTCCATATCCTGGTGATTGTGAATAATATGCCAGTGAACACAGGGGTGGAGGCATCTCTTTGAGATTTGGATTCCATTTTCTTTGGGTATATCCCCAGAAGTGGGATTGCTGGGTC
This sequence comes from Theropithecus gelada, assembly GCF_003255815.1. Classification (NCBI taxonomy): domain Eukaryota; kingdom Metazoa; phylum Chordata; class Mammalia; order Primates; family Cercopithecidae; genus Theropithecus; species Theropithecus gelada. The sequence continues at coordinate 181,581,197 of NC_037670.1, forward strand.
ACATGGTAGCTGTGTTTTTAATTTTTTGAGGCATCTCCATACTGTTTTCCATAATGACTGTACCAATTTACATTCCCACTAACAGTTCTAAGGGTTCCCTCTTCTTGACACCCTCCGTTCCTAATGGTTTTGTGTAAATGCGCCAGTCTCACCTCCACAACTGGGTTGTAATCCTGAGAGCAGAGCTGCAGTCCTCATGCCTGCTGATCCTGCAGGGTGTGGTGGCTCTGTCCATCCAAGGACCAGCCCTGTTCGTTGTCTAACGCAGCACTAGAAGCTGTGCACACTGAGCAGTGACCAGAGAAAGTTTAATTTATTCTATGCAGAAATATGGCAAGTATTTTTTTTTTTTAACTAATCAAACAGATTACTTATCAGATGGCATGGGTTAAAAATTACTCAGTCTAAAAATGTCTGGTGAACAAGAGCTTAATTTTAGCAAACAATTCTAAATTGAGTACTTATGAGAAGCATTTTTCTTGTTCCCCAAATCCAAAAGACACCCTCCCTCCATCAGATAAAAAGGGAAATTGCTTATATGGGTAATTATTTCTGGAGCTGACCACTTACTGGTGTGGAAAGTCATTACAGACACCCGCTGCTTGTTTCCTGGGGATGAGGCCGGCCCTGGTGGGCTGGGAGGAGGTTCTGGGGCCTTTCATCATCAGGGCCTGTGAGCACCGCGGGACTGACCGGGCGGGGGCAAGGCAGGTGCAGAGACCAGGACGCTATTAAGGAGCCCCAGGGGTCCCAATGGTGCATGGGCTGGTTTTAAATTATGAGATTTGTGTGAGTGAGAGAGAGAGAGAGAGAGAGAGTGAGTGTGTGTGTGTGTGTGTGTGTGTGTATGAGAGAGAGAGACAGGGATACAGAGAGAGGCAGAGAGGGGGAGCCATTAAATGGCACAGAAAGGCATGGCCAAGCGAGAGCTGCTGCGTAGCCCAGCAGAGCCCTTGTCGCTGTTTCTAGAATGACTGTTTCACAGGCAGCTTTGCGCCTCCTGCTCGAGGCCAGTGTGGACCTCAGGGGTCTGCCCCAGGAGGCCCTGATCACCACCTTCTAGGACCCATGTTCTCGGGCTCCTGCCCAGGCCCACACCTTCTGCACCCCATGTGCACTGCGCTGTCCTGGGAAGGTGGGAAACCCAACATGGTGGTGCCTGCCTGCCCGGTCTGGCACAGAGGTGGAGCGAGTTAGAGCCTGGCCTGAGCTGCGTGCTGTCTGCAGGGGCTCCTGGGTGCTACTCTGTTAAAGCTGGGGTTGGCTGGTCACAGGGGCAGCCCCTGGCACTCCCTCTAAGGCATGGCCTGCCAGCAGGTTGCAGCTTCAACCAGTAGAGTGTGGCAGAAGGGACTTCTTGAGACTTCCAAGCCCAGAGCTGAGGGCACTGGCAGCTTTGCTTCCTTCTGTTGGGAATGGCCATGGGTATAGCCAGGTGTACGGTACAGAGAATGCAAGCTCAGGCTGGGGGACACATGGGGGAGAGAGAGAAAGAGAGAGAGGGGAGAGGGGAGAGAGGAGGGGAGAGGGAGAGAGAAGGGGAGAGGGAGAAAGAGGGGGAGGGGGATGGGGGAGAGAAGAAGAGAGAGGTGGAGAGAGAGAGAGACGGGGAGACAGAGAGAGAGGGGAGAGGGAGAGAGGCGGAAAGGGAGAGATGGGGAGGGGGGAGAGAAGGAGAGAGAGGTGGAGAGGGAGAGAGAGAGGTGGAGAGGGAGAGAGAGGGGGAGAGGGAGAGGGGAGAGGGAGAGAGAGGGGAGAAGGAGAGAGAAGAGGGAGAGAGGGGAGAGGGAAACAGAGGGGAGAGGGAGAGTGGGGGAGAGGGAGAGGGAGGAGAGAGGAGGGGAGAGAAGAAGAGAGGAGGACAGAAGGAGAGAGGGGGAGAGGGAGAGAGACGGGGAGACAGAGAGAGAGGGAAGAGGGAGAGAGGGAGAAAAGGAGAGAGAGGGGGAGAGGGAGANGAGAGAGAGGGGGAGAGGGAGAGAGAGGGAAGAGGGAGAGAGGGAGAAAGGGAGAGAGAGGGGGAGAGGAGAGAGAGGGTAGAGGGAGAGAGAGGGGTAGAGGGAGAGAGAGGGGGAGAGGGAGAGAGGGGGAGAGGAGAGAGGGGGTAGAGGGAGAGAGTGTGGGAGAGGGAGAGAGAGGGGAGAGGGAAGGAGAGGGGAAAGGGAGGGAGAGGGAGAGAGAAGGAAGAGGGAGAGACAGGGGAGAGGGAGAGAGAGGGGAGACGGAAACAGGGGAGAGGGAGAGTGGGGAGAGCGATGGATATGGGGAGGGACTGCGTGTGGTGGTAGCAAGATGTTTTCTTCTAATCGAGGTTGGTGGAAAAGTAAGATAGTTCTGGGTTCCTCATGTTTCTCTTCACTATTTTTTACATTTGAATGAAAGATGTTTTGTTGGATATAAGTGGACGTTAACCTGGTCTTTTTCCTATTTGTGAAATTGTGAAACAGCAAAGTTAGCATTCAACTTCCGACTTGTCCGCCAAGTTGAAAAGTGCTCCCAAAACGGGATTGGTAAAGACAATGGTCTAAATACAGGCAAATGACGTACAATTCTTAAACGTTATTTTGTTCGAATAAGCTTTACACCAGATGATTCTACAGAGATTATAATTGTGATACAATTGGGTCTCTATTTTTCTGCCTTTCAGTATTACATTCATATTTTTATAAATGTTTGTTGACTACAAAAGAATTTGATATTCGTCACATTCATTGTCAGAAAGTGAATGATTGGATGTCCGCAGTGGCAGAACGAAGGCCTGTCTCATCTGTGTCATCAGGCCGCGGAGGGGATGTGGACCTGCAGATGACATCACGGCAGCCACACGCGTGCCTGGGGCTGCTGGAGATGCTGGTTGGGGAAGAGTTTGGCCTTCTGAAGAGGAAGTCCCAGAGCTGACTTTGGCTCAACTCTAAGGTGCATCTGAGCTTGTAGAGGGATCCCCGCCGCTCTTCTGCCTGTGAGCTCGCCCTTAGGCTTGGCAGCCGTGGTCCTGCCCGTGAACGTCCCTCTCCTTCCTCTGAACGTCCCTCTCCTCCTGTGAACGTTCCTCTCCTTCCTGTGAACGTCCCTCTCCTCCTGCCTCTGAACATCCCTCTCCTCCTGTGAACGTTCCTCTCCTCCTTCCTGTGAACGTTGCTCTCCTTCCTGTGAACGTCTCTCTCCTCCTGCCTCTGAACATCCCTCTCCTCCTTCCTGTGAACGTCCCTCTCCTCCTGTGAACGTCCCTCTCCTCCTGTGAACGTCCCTCTCCTCCTTCCTGTGAACGTCTCTCTCCTCCTGCCTGTGAACGTCCCTCTCCTCCTTCCTGTGAACGTCCCTCTCCTCCTGTGAACGTCCCTCTCCTCCTTCCTGTGAACGTTCCTCTCCTCCTTCCTGTGAACGTCCCTCTCCTCCTGTGAACGTCCCTCTCCTCCTTCCTGTGAACGTTCCTCTCCTTCCTGTGAACGTCTCTCTCCTCCTGCCTCTGAACATCCCTCTCCTCCTGTGAACGTCCCTCTCCTCCTTCCTGTGAACGTTCCTCTCCTCCTGTGAACGTTCCTCTCCTTCCTGTGAACGTCCCTCTCCTCCTGTGAACGTCCCTCTCCTTCCTGTGAACGTCCCTCTCCTCCTTCCTGTGAACGTCCCTCTCCTTCCTGTGAACGTCCCTCTCCTCCTTCCTGTGAACGTCCCTCTCCTCCTTCCTGTGAACGTCCCTCTCCTCCTTCCTGTGAACGTCCCTCTCCTCCTTCCTGTGAACGTCTCTCTCCTCCTGTGAACGTCCCTCTCCTCCTGCCTCTGAACATCCCTCTCCTCCTGTGAACGTCCCTCTCCTCCTTCCTGTGAACGTTCCTCTCCTTCCTGTGAACGTCTCTCTCCTCCTTCCTGTGAACGTCCCTCTCCTCCTGTGAACGTCCCTCTCCTCTTTCCTGTGAACGTCCCTCTCCTCCTTCCTGTGAACGTCTCTCTCCTCCTGTGAACGTCCCTCTCCTCTTTCCTGTGAACGTCCCTCTCCTCCTTCCTGTGAACGTCCCTCTCCTCCTTCCTGTGAATGTCCCTCTCCTCCTGTGAACGTCCCTCTCCTTCCTGTGAACGTCCCTCTCCTCCTGTGAACGTCCCTCTCCTCTTTCCTGTGAACGTCCCTCTCCTCCTTCCTGTGAACGTCCCTCTCCTCCTGTGAACGTCCCTCTCCTCCTGCCTGTGAACGTCCCTCTCCTCCTGCCTGTGAACGTCCCTCTCCTCCTGCCCCACTCTCTCTTGACCTTTCCGTCCATTTGTTGGAGAATAAAGGCCTGCGTCTCATGGAGGTGGGGCCGAATACCTGTTGGGAGGCCAGGGCTGGCAAACAATGAAAAGATCACTGTTTTCCAAACTCACTCAAAGGCTTGTTGATTTGACCTTTACTTCCAGATCAGAGAAAATGATTTTGATTTCATGTTTTTGTTACGACGGCATTTGAAGGTGTGACCTTTAAAGTGACTTTTGTTTCCCGCTTAAAAGCTTTTTGAGCCTTTCGGTTTTGTGCTGAAATCAAAGTTGATTAGGTTGCACTGAAGAACTCCGTTGTTTTGGCTTCTGCTGACGCGCACTGTGGGAAGAACGGTTTCATTATTGTGGATCGCACCTCACGTGCTGTTTCTGAGGGATTCAGATGTCCTGAGGACCCCTCGCCAACTTTCATGGGAGCTGGGAGTCTGGAAACCAACAGCACAAGAGGCAACTTCCTTTTCTTTTCTTTTCTTTTCTTTTCTTTTCTTTTCTTTTCTTTTCTTTTCTTTTCTTTTCTTTTCTTTTCTTCTTTTCTTTTCTTTTCTTTTCTTTCTCTTTCTTTCTTTCTTTCTTTCTTTCTCTTTCTCTTTTTCTTTTCTTTTTCTTCCTTTCTCTCTCTCTTTCTCTTTTCTTTCTTTCTTTCTCTTTTTCTTTTCTTTTCCTTCCTTTCTCTCTCTCTTTCTCTTTCTTTCTTTCTCTTTTTCTTTTCTTTTTCTTCCTTTCTCTCTCTCTTTCTCCTTCCTTTCCTTCCTTCTTTCTCTCTCTCTCTCTCTTTCTTTCTTTCTTTCTTTCTTTCTTTCTTTCTTTCTTTCTTTCTTTCTTTCTTTCTTTTTCCTTCTTTCCTTCTTTCTTTTCTTTTTTTTTTTTCTCTCTCTCTTACCCTGTTGTCCAGGCTGGAGTCTGGAGTACAGTGGCGCGATCTTGGCTCACTTCAGCCTCCGCCTGCCAGGTTCAAGTGATTTTCCTGCCTCAGCCTCCCGAGTAGCAGAGATTTAACCTGGTAAATTATTGTATTTTTAGTTGAGACAGGTTTTCACCATGTCGGCCAGGCTGGTCTCAAATTCCTGACCTCAGGTGATCCACCCACCTCCACCTCCCAAAGTGCTGAGATTACAAGAGGGAATTTTTGATTTTCAGCTCCCAGGCCAGTGGGTTCGGCCAGGCAGGGTCTCCTCCCACAACCGCCCTGTGCTTTGGGCGGTTCCTTTGCTTCCCGACCTTCTGTTTCAGATGATTTGGATCCGTAACAATCTGAGTCGTGCAGCCCCCGGGCTCTCTGTGGCAGCCTCGAGGGGGGCGGCTTTCACGATGAATGCAGCGGGCAGAAGCACTGCGGCCTCCCTGGGGTAGCCCAGCGGGCAGCCCGTCCAGTGAGGGAAAAGGGGCAGGTGCGTGCGCAGGCTTGTAACACCCTAATCCTGAGATGGATCTGACCAAGCCGCCCCAAAGCAGGCACTGTCTTATTCTGCTCGGGTGGCCACCACAGCAGACTTTTATCTCCCAGCTGTGGGGGTGGGAGGCCGAAAGTCATGGTGTAGCTGATTCAGTTTCTGGTGAGGTCCCTTCTGCACAGCCGTCTTCTTGCTGCACCCTCACGTGCGGGAGAGAGTTCTGGTGACTCGTCTGATAAGGGCACCGATCCCACCATGGGTCTCGCCCTCGCGACCTCATCTAACCCTAATGAGTCCCTTAGAGTCCCCATCTGTGACCTTGGGGTGTGCCCTTGGGGGTCAGGGCTCTCACGATGGACTCAGGGGAACACAAACATTCGGTCTTTGAGACATGCAGACAAGCAGGAGAAAACGTCATTCCCACAGAAATCAGGGAATGGAGCCATGCAGAGGACCCTCAGGTTAAAGGAGGGTGGAGGCTGTGGCCTCTCCCTGCCCAGAGAGCAGGGCAGGGGATGTAAGTGGGGGAGGTCCCAGCAAACGGGAGCCTGCTGAGTGGTAATGGGGCGTTTATTACCACAGTACATCTTAGGTAACCACCTAAAATCACAAGCTTCAGTATGTTTAATAAGCTTTTATTTTAATACAAGGCAAACAATCAAATCAAAGAATTTTTATGCAATTTAGTAAGAACAGAAGTAGAAATTGGAAATTTAGACAGATGGATTAGTTTTATTTACAGAACGGGATCTGTTTCCCTCTGGTGGTGACCGGCACCTTTTAAAGAATCTGCAGAATCCTAACCGTGACAGACGCTGATACTGCTGGGGACACCAGACCTCTTGACCAGCGTCACCTTGAGGCACCTCCTCACCTGCTGACAGTGGCATGGAGACTGGGGGCTGCGGCATTGGGGGTGGCTCCAGGGCCTGGGACCCTGGCTTCTGAGCAGGTGCGCCATCCTCAGTGTGGGGGAGGATGGGGGAGGGGACGCCCACTCAAGGGGGTGACGGGACAGGCTTCCTAAACCCGCTGGAGCTCTGAGGCCCCTGGCGTATCCTTCCCGCGGAGACAGCTGTGGAGGTGGGCGCAGGAGGCCAGGTTCTCCCTGTATTTCCAGACTAGAGGCAGTGGCAGCTGTTGGTGTGGGATGGGAGGGGAGAGCAGCTGGGACATAGAAACATTCTGAACCAATGATAAGCTCCCCACTTCCAAACCCTTAAATGTCTTTAGTCTGTAAGAAAGAACACTCCTGACCAAAATCAGCCAGAAGACCCTCTCAGGTTTATTCTCTGAAATAAACCTGTCCTTGACTGTGGAGCTGCTTTTGTGTTTCTCTCCTCTTTCTTTAACTCTTACAGAGAGCAGCTGGCGCAGCCCCGCAGGCTACAGCCTCTGTTAGTGTGGGATGTGAAGGAGAGGAGCCAGGATGGCCCCACACACTTTCCTTGGTTGCCTGGGTGGGTGCAACGGCCACCTAAGAGGGCAATCTGAGGACACGAGGCAGCGTCAGCCTTGTGAGATCTGGGGTGTGCACGGGACGTACACAAAGCCGTCAGAGATGCGTGTCTGGCGGGGTGCCGACAGGGAGGGTGGGTTTCTGTAGTGTTTAGGGTAGAGGGATGAAGCTGTGCAGGGGTGTGAGGCCTGAGGGCTGCAGCAGACGCCTGTGTCCACATCTGGACAGCATTGCTGGCTAACACCAACCCCACCTGGCTTGGGAACAGGCTTGAATGTATGGTCTGTCCCGGGCAAAGAGTAACTTCTTAGAAAATCCCAGCAGTCACTGAGAAGTTCAATGACTTCCTGAGCCCAGCTCTTGGTGTGATGTGATCCAATTGGTGGTGTTACTTCTGGTTTTCGTCTTGTTCACAATAGGATTTGGAGTAGTTTACAAAGGTTAACAAAGTCCAGGGAGTCAGGGAAGGGAAAATTAAGAAAAAAGCCACAGGACAGAGTGGAGCATGTGGTGAGGTCAGCCTCCGATTGTGCTGGCTGTGCTGCTGTGGCCGCAGTGGGGCGGAAGTTGAGTCTATCTCCTGAAACTGCCGGCCCCGAGCCTCATGGCGCCCGTTAAAAACTCTGATTTCCAGCTCCACTCACAGAGACCTGGGTGCAGTGGGCCTGGGCTGGGCCCTGGAACCTGGGTTTCCAGCAAGTGCCCAGGGCAAGTCCTGTGATGGGAGTTTCAGGAACGATGCCGGCCACGTGTCCTGAGGCTGTGGGCAGGGCGTCTCTGAAACCCAGGGCGCTGCCAGTCTGGGATGCCTGGGCTCCTGCTGTGGGCCTGGGTATTGGAGAGCTGGCAGGCGGAGGTGAGGGCCTCAAAGCTGGGGAGGGGGTGCTCTTTACAAGAATATGGCTCTCCCATGACAGCCTCAGGTGTCTGAGCTTCCTCACCTGCTCAGGGGCTTCACCTGCATCCTGGGGGTTTCCTGGAAGGTGACTGGGTCGGGGGAGCTGCCGACGTGGAGAAAGCAGGCCCAGGAGACCAGGTGGTCCAGGCTCTTTGGGTCGTGCCCTCTCTGTGGGTCCTGGCTGGTGTTTTGCACGAGGCAGGTGGTGCAGAGGCAGGGTAGCTGCTAGGGGCCTCCTTGGGAAAAGGTGATGGTCAGTCAGTACCTGGGGCAGGGCTTGTGGTCGGCCCCAGCCACTCTCTCCCCCAGCATCTCTGAGCCCAGCCCTGCTGGGTGCCAGCACCTGACGTCCCAGAGGACCCAGGCTTCCTCCCTGGGGTGTGGTCCTGCTTACGGTACCTGCTCTAACAAGGAACCAAGTGCCAGCCCCCTGAGCCCTGGCACTGCCTCTGAGTGGAGCCTGGTACTGCCTTGGGGTCTGGGCGGGGGTTGCCCAGAAGCTTTGGGGCAGGAAGAGAGTAGGATGAGGCCTCTCAGACGATCAGGACGGGCTGGCTCCAGGGAACTGGATCTGAGGCGTGGAGCTGGGGAGTGTGTTCCTTCCACATCCCCTGGAGAGGGCGGAGTGCTCCCTACCCCCTTATCACTAGCAGGGCTTCAGCATCCCCAAGCCAGGAGAAGGGGGAGCCCACACCGATATCTCCCCATGCTTCTTCATGTGGGCCAAACGTCCTCACTTCCCCCCAGTCCAGTTGTACATGTTGTGCACTGCCAAGGGCCCTGGCAGAGGGCCAAGTTGGAGCTGAAATCCAGCTGTGGCATGGCCCTGTGGGCTGCACACAGCATATGAAGGCTGCACTGGTCAGCAGCTGCTCAGTCTGAGAGAGATCCTGGATCCCCATGTGGCGTCTCTGGGCCTGAATTCTCTCTTAACATAAAGAGGACACCTCCTTGTGAATTGCTAAGGAATTTGAACAGAAGAGGGCCGTGAAAGCTCCCAGCACCATGCACTGTCCAGCTGAGTCCAACACCTGGAAGCTGCTGTCAGCTAGGTCCCTCGGACACTGCTGTGGGCTGGTCCGCCCTGTCGGGCCTTCACCGCTCAGAACTGCAAGATGGATTCACCACTTTTCTCTGTGCGGTCTCAGCCTTCCAGATGGTCAGAGACTGCTGGTGCCTCCCTCTACCCTCCCGTTGCTGTCCTCCAGGGCCTCATGTCTGGGACTTGTCTGCCCTGCCACCCCTCACATTGACACAAATGTGTATGCAGATGCACACATGCCTGAACACAAAGACACATGCATGTGCACAGATGCACACACAGACACACACATGCACACAGATGCACACAGACACGCACACATACACATGCACGTGCACAGATGCACACACAGACACACACATGCACACAGATGCATACAGACACGCACACACACATGCTACAGCATGTGCACACAGACACACACACACACCCTGCACACCCCAAGCCTCGTCTGCTGTCCCTGCTGTGCCTGCTTCCTTTAGGCCCTGACACCACCCTCCCCAGGGTCTCCCAACTGCCCTGCCTGGACACAGAGAGGGGTCCTGTGAAGTCAGGCGTTGAAGGGCTGGGGGTCTCTCAGCCCCTATGGAAGCCTCACTCCAGGACTGTCCCTCCCCGGCAGAGCATTCAGGATTAGCAGCCCTCAGCCCTGCAGTGTCTAGACCTGGTTCTAGGGAGCCGGGAGCCGGGGGAGCTGGGGAGCTGGGTCAGGACCCACACACCTTTGATTGGGACCCATTTGACATGAGACCGTGGGTATCATCCCTAAATTAAATCTTGATTTCAGAATTTTGGAGTTTACCAAAAGGACTTATTTCTCAGTACTTCCAAAGTTTCTATTTTGTTTTAAAATAATAAACAATACACATCTGAACTTGTAAAAACAAGTTTACACGAATACTATTCCACAACCTCCCGCCCCAGCCGTCTTTCACAAACTGTGAGGGTCGGGATGTTACTGGCTGGGACCCCATAGCCCCCGGGCCTCCCTGATGTCCAGGCTCCTCTGCGAGAAAACTGGGCTGACGTGATGCTCTGCAGCGAGGGACACCAGGGGTGGCTGGAAGAGCCCAGTGCATGCCTGGAGCCTCACCTGGGTGGGGTGTGGCATGAGGGCACTGTGAGTGCTGGGGCCTGGGTCTCGCTGGCCTTGGCCCGTTCCAGTGGCAATGGCTGCCCACCATCTTAAAACCCAACATGATCTCTGGCCGACTGCTCTGTTGCTTTCTGTATTCTGTTTATTTTCTGAGAATTAGAAGAAGATAATAGTTATCTGCTCCAGCCTAACCCTCCATAAAGCCTGATTTCCCATTGTCAGCACCCCATTCCTTTCGACTAAAGACGGCTCTGTTTAGGTTCCTCCTGAAAATGATCACTGGCCTGGGAGGGCTCCTGCTTCAGGATCCTGAGGTGGGGGACGGTGAGAGATCCCTGCCTCCTGTTTGGGGCAGGTGGCCGGGGGTCGGTGGTGACTGCTGCAGAGGTCGCAGGCTGAGCACACGGTTCACAATTCTGCTCCCCATCCCCTGTCACCTAAGGCATCTAGCTGCTTTCCAGCCATCTTTTATTTGGGGTCGTATCAGGAGTAATCTTGTATCAGATCCCATTACCCTGGGGCCTTCTGCCTTCAGGGCTGGGGGGTCGGTGCCTGGTCCCCAGGGAGAGGCCTGGCTGGACCGTGGGCTGGGCCTCGAATCTGTAGGAACTGGCTGGTGTTATTGCTCCCAGATTTATTTTTTGAATCTCTGTGAAAAGGAAAAGCAAATGAGTGCATGTGAGGCAGGAGGCAGGTCGGGGCGGGGAAGGAATCGCCTCTGCAGCTGGCGAGGAAGCGGGTTTTCAGGAGAAAACTCCTAGGGGAGAGGGCCCCACGCACCTCCAGGAGGAAGCAGCACAAGGGCTGACTCCAGGTCACCCCTGGGGCAACAAAGGTCAAAAGGTGGGTGCACCTGCTCCAGGCCGGTGGCTGCCGCAGGGCAGACAGCTCCCACCGCCTGGAGCTCACGTCCCCCTCCCCATGCTGGGCCTGCATGGAGGCCCCCCGAGCTGAATCAGCAGCCGGGGAACTATCCTGGCTGCAGTCTTCGCTCTCGGCTTCTTTTCTCTGTTCCTTTTTGTTTGTTTTGAGAGAAGATCTCGCTCTGCTGCTCAGGCCGGAGTGCAGTGATGAGATCCTGGCTCACTGCAGCCTTGACTTCTGGGCTAGGGTGATCCTCCCACCTCAGCCTCCTGAGTAGCTGGGACCACAGGCACACGCTGCCGTGCCTGGCTAATTTTTATTATTTTTTTTTTTAGAGAAGGGGCCTCCCTGTATTGTCCAGGCTGGTCTTGAACTCCCGGGCTGAAGCAGTCTTCCCACCTCCGCCTCCCGAAGTGCTGGGGCTACAGGCGCGAGCCACACGACTGGCCTTGATTCATGTCTTAACTTGGTCAACCTGGGTGGACAAAAGGAGTGTTATCTATTGGGGGCTTCCTCAGATACCCCAACAGCCATGAGGAGGAGGAAGAGAAGGAGAGGGAAGGAGACTGGGGAGGAGGAGGGTGGAGAGAGGGAGGGGCTGGTGAGGCGAAGGGGGAGGGGCCAGGAGGAGGGGTAAAGGGGGAATTTCCGAAGGGTCTGGGCTGCTGAGACAACAGTGAGCTGCAGCTTCTCCCACACGCACGTGGCTGGACCTGCTGCCCCTTCCTGCTTGGGAGGGAGGTGGGCCTGGCCGTGCAGATGTGGGAGGTGCAGGTGAGTGGGCGCCTGGTGAGGGTTCAGTGGAGCCAGCGCTGGGTCCTCCTGCCAGGTCAGCCCATGTGTCTGTGACGCTGTGCAGCAGCCTTGGACCCAGGAGGTGCAACACGGTGACCCCATCTCTGTGGAGCTGGAGGGCTCAGGGTTGTCAGCTAAGAGACACTAGGGCAGACGTGGCTTGATGGCGGGGGACGTTGCTAGTGCGTCAGCACCACATCGAGGCCAGGCCTGGTTCTCACCCCAAACAGAACAGCTTGCTCCGGCCTTCCCAGCCACCCTGAGCACCTGGTCCCTTACTGCCCCCCCGCCCCCCCAACAGGGCAGAAGGCTGATGAGTGGTGCGTGTGAGTCGCAGAGTCAGCGAGTGGGAGGAGGGCCCCGAGGTGTGGGCCGGGCCACAGGCCACCGTCTGGGTCTGCAGGTGGTGCTCCTCTCCCGGCTGAGTGTGGCCGGCGCTGGTGGGAGCGGCGGGCGGGAGGGTGGTGCCTGCCTCCCCACGAGCCATTCCCACGCCTTCAGAGACGGAGATTCATCTCCAAGGGTAATTTAGCAGGAGTGGAAAGAAAAAGAGCTACAATGATCGTGCGGCTGGATTTATTAAAACGGAAGCGGGGGGTGGGGGGCAAAGGCAGCGCCTGCATCCGGAAGAAGCTGTTTCCAGCGGCCTGATGAATTAAACAAGTTATTCCTATATTGTAACTGTAATTATGTCAGGAAATAAAATAGAGATGAGAGTGCATGTTCAAAAAAGATGGTTTTGAATAAGGAGTTGGGCGTTTCAAACGCTACGGTTTGCGGCGAATGGAGCCACAGCGCCGACCTCTTCAGACGCGAATCCTGCCCAGGAGTGAGAGGAGGCCCCGGGCGCCTGCAGAACCTCCCGGAAATGGGAAGGACTTGGCCTGACGGGCCGAGCGGTCCCTGGGCACCTGAATGTCCTCACTCCCCCTTTTCTTCTTTATTCGTGGCCTTTTGTAAATAAAAATGAATATCAAATCCTTCACCTCATTTAAGTCTCATTAGCAGAAATTAGCAGACATGTTCACCAGCAAACTCAGCTCTTCACAGGGTCTCATTCAGACGCTGGGGCCCGCTTGGTGCCCCTTAGCACCTAGGGGGTGGGGCTGGGCTCAGAAAGGCGCCCTCACGCCCAGCCCAGAGGATCCCCTGCACCCCCCCACTGGGCTTTTGGAATTGGGTCCCAGGGAGCAGCCATGGAGGGGCTGAGGGTGGCCTCACCGGTGTGGCCAACCTTGGATGTGGTTAGGAGCCTGGAATTTGATCTGACTTTAAGGATTTGAAAATCACGTGACCACTAGATCCAGACGCATGGAATTAGGAACCACACACAGTGGCATGCAAGAGCCTGGTCATTTCTGCATGTCCAGTGCACGGGCATGTGCGTGCATGCATTTGTGTGTCTACACAGACGTATGACTTCGTGAATGGAGATGCGTGTGTGGGCGTGTGCACTGTGTGTGTATACACGTACCACCACGGCTACAGACATGTGTAGATCTCTCCAGGATTTCGAAGTGTCAATTAAATACAACCCTATATTGCCCCAGAAGAGTCTCAAAGAGACTCCCAAGGACTTCGGGTTCCTCCAAGGAAAGAAATCGCTCAGCCCCATCAGGATCCGGCCAAGAGAGAATTTGTTACTTCATCCTCCCTCCCTCTTGCCACTCCAGGGTGTTCAGATGTCCGCTGAACATCTCACTCTCTTCTTTCTCTTCTTTTGACCAAAACTTTGGAGACAAAGTTTGCAAAACCGGTAAAAGACCAGAGGTAAGAAAGATGTCAGCAGGTTGCTGAGAGCTGCGTTGCCCCAGGAAACACTGGCCTGAGGCACACGCAGAAACTCGCAGCCTCCGCCAGCTCCTGCCCTGCTTGGGAAGGTCCAGGTCAGGCCTGATGGACACACCCAGGGAGGAGAGAGGCCTCGAGGCTGCTGTCTGTCCACAGAAGCGCAGGGCCTGGCCTCCTCCATAAGGACGAGGGCTGAAGGCTGCAGGTGTGGGAGGCTGTGAGGTGGGCAGCAGGGATGGTGGGGGGCTGGGGAGGGGAGGGATGTGGGGTCCCAGAGCAGGAAGCTGTGCCGTAGCAGGAGGCCTGGCATCCCCTTACTGGCCCCTGCCCAGCACTAGCGTTCTGCAAACACTGGCTGCTTAAAAAGAATGGAGACAACAGTGCACTTCCTGGTGGAGCCTCACGGCTGCCCTGAGAACTCTGGCTGCCTCTCAAGCTGCGCGGGAGTGAGGGTGAGGGCGTGGAGCGGCTCCGGCCCCGGTGCTCCGTGAGGTGCTGCTCCTCATGGCTGCGATCCCTGCGGCTGCCGTCCCACTTTCCAGCAGAGGAAGCTCAGGCTCCAACAGGGGAAGGAAGGTCCCTGTGGCCACATGGCTGGACGGAGCATTTGAACTGACTTCTGTCTGCCCCAGTCCGTGCTGGGGTGTGCAGGTGCTGGGGGCTACACAGAGCTGAGGAGGCCGTCAGGGCTCCCGGGTAGATGACTGGGCTGGGTTTGCACCCCAAGTCTGTGCCTAGACTGGGTTGGGTTTGTACCCCAAGTCTGTGCCTAGAGCCTGAAGGGCATGCATCAGGTCAGGGTCTGGTCAGGACCCTGCAGGGGAGTGAGGGGCCCTGGGGACTTGTGTGGGTGCCGTGCCTGGGCCTGGGGACAGCAGCCTTACCTGGACTTTGCCTCTGTCTCTGGCTCCTGCTCTGGATAATGGGCCAGCACCTGGCTGCAGGGGTCAGAGAGTGAGCCTGGAGTGTGCAGAGCCGCCTCCTGGAGTGCTCACGAGCTCAGGGTGAGAAGACTGGATGCCACCTTGGTGTGGAGAGACTGGGAAGGGCCCCCCTGCAGTCCCTCCAGGCTCTGCCCTGGTCTCCACCCTGGCGTCTCCAGGACTGGCCGGCCAGGCTCTCCTCTCTCTTCACCCCTCAGTGTGTGCAGCTACTCCTTCCTCTGCTCCGCCCCATGTGAACAGCTCTGGCTCAGGGGCCCTCTTCTGAGGGAGAGTGGGAGGGCCCCCAGGCCTGGCCTGAGGAACCCCGACTCCTGCCCTCTGGCTGTGACAGCTGCAGGGATTTGGGGCAGGGGGTGAGTGAAGGAGCACGATGCTGGGGTGGCGAAGCCCAGATGTCGTGTGTCTGGATGCCACACAGTTGCAAGCAAGGCCTCTGTGGAACCCCCAGGCCGCTCTGGGACTGGAGGGCCCCACAGGGTGGTCCCTAAAGGGGCCAGTGGGAGAGCCTCATGCCCCTCTTAGACCAGTCATGGGGTGGGTCATGTCCCTGGGAAGGGCACTGGCATGAGCCGGGGGCATCTGGTTGAGAGCAGTTCATGGAGAGAGGCCTGGCTGTGAGCCCTCAGCAGCCCAGCTGCCAGCCACTGGGAGCCCCAGTGTCCCTGTGGGGCTCCTGGCCTCTGATGCGTGGCCCAAGGCTGGAGAGTCTGTGACTTCCCTTGACTTCCCTTCATTCACAGCCACCTTTTCACAGGGAACATCTAATCCTGAAAAACAGAAGGATGACTGCAAAGTAGTGGGATTACTTTTTTTTTTTTTTTTTTTTTTTAGAAAATCGAGACCACAATAGTTATGTATCAGTGACTTCCTTCAAAGTAGGTACCCCAGAGAATACAGAGAGAGGCTCAGGGGTGCCGGGAGAAGACAGAGACAGAGAAGGAGGCAGAGAGAGACAGAGAGAGAAGAGGCAGACGGAGACAGAGAGGGAGGCATGGAGAGACAGAGAAAGGAGAAGAGACAGATGGAGACAGAGAGGGAGGCAGAGAGAGACAGAGAGAGGAGAAGAGACAGATGGAGAGAGAGAGGGAGGCAGAGACTTTGTGTGTAACACATCCTCCCTTGAAAGAGAAGCAAAAGGAATCGGAAAAAATGTTTGCAAACTCTTCATCCAACAAGGGACTAATGCCCAGAATTTACAAGGAACTCACCCAGCTCAACAGCAACAAAAATAATCTGATTTTAAAATAGGCAAATTTCAGCAGGTCATGGACTAAAAAAGTAAAAAATAAGAAAAATGGGCAAATGATCAGAGTAGATGTTTCTGAAAAGAAGACCTACCAGTGGCCAGAAAATATACGAGAAAAGACCCAGCATCACTCAGGGAAATGCATATTTAAAACCACAATGAGCTACCACACCACACCTGCTAGAATGGTTTTTATCAAAAAGGCAGAAGATCACAAAGGCGGGGAGGCGGAGAAAAGAGGGCCGTGGACACTGTCGGACTGTAAGTGAGGACGCCTACTATGGAGAGCAGCTGGAGTTTCCTGAAAACACTAAACATAGAGCCACCTTAGGATCCAGCAGTCCTGCTGGGCATACGCCGCAAAGAAAGGAAATGTGTGTATCAAAGACGTATCTGCATGTCCCTGTTCATTGCAGCAGTATTCACGACGGCCAAGATTTGGAATCCACCTCAGTGGCCATCAGCGGATGCACGGATAAGGAAAATGTGGTGCGCAGGCACAGTGGATGCTATTCAGCCAGAAAAGAAAGGAATCCTGTCATTTCAGCTGCATGGGTGAGCCTGGAGGAATTGGGGAAATAAGCCAGGCACAGGAAGACAAACACCTCAGGATCTCACTCATCTCACTCGAAAAAAGCTGAGCTTGAGGCGATGGTGATGGACTGGTGGCTGCCAGAGACTGGGAAGGGGGTAAGCGTTACAGCCAGACGGGAGAATAAGCTCGAGTGTTCCTGGCGCTCCACGCAGCTGTGGTTGGTCGACAATTTATTCCATGTTTTCAGATAGCTGGAAGAGGGGCTTTTTGAATGTTCCCAGCACAAAGAACTGACAAAGGTTTGAGGTGACGGGCACGTGAACCGCCCTGATCTGACTCTCCCACATCATACAGGGGCATCGAAACGCCACCCTGTATTCCAGAAACGTGTGCAATTATTGTGTGCCAATTAAAAAAAGCAGAGCAAGGAGAGAGGGAGGGCGAGCTGGGCTGCGGAAGTGGAATCAGACTCAGAGCCGGCCTTTCCTCCCTGCCTCCTTTGACGCTGAGACCTGACGTCACTCCCGTGCCGTTCCCAGCCTTCCTTCAGAGCCCCTGCGTGCCCCCAGGAGCTGTGTGGTGGGGTTGAGGATGGCCACATCCCAGGTGCCTCCGACTGCTGCAGGCCTCCCAAGAACACTTCATACTTCTGCGCTGACCAGGCCACGAGCCAGCATTGCCTCTGCAGACCACTCGGCCGCTACTGGGGTGTGCACAGCGCAGGCTTTCTGCACCCAGAGAGGCGGCAGCGGGAGAGCCGCAGAGAGCACGGGAGCTTCTCCACCTTGCCTGGCCCCTCACCTGTGGAACGCGTCCCCTCCAGACTGAAGGGTGCACATCTTGGGTTGCAGGACAGATGCCCCCAGGGCTGGGCTGCATGGTGCAGGCCAAACGCTCCCGGCTCACCTGAGCACTGTCCTGTGGAGGTGACCACAGAGAAACGACCTGATGGCCAGAAAACCCACCGTGATATTTACCAACTGCACTCAACTGAAAAAAGCAAATTCCCTAAACCGTCTTGTTTGTCTAATAAATGGAGCGACATAAATGGCTAAGACCAGTTTCTAAACAAATGCCTGAACAGAATGAAACCCAGCCATTGTTTAGGAACAAAGGTATAATCAAATCCTCATTTTCTATTCCAATAAACTCTTTGAATTAATGTCTATTCCGCTCATTATGAGGGTTTTTTTTATTAGTGCTCTCCATGATTACTAACGCACGAGACACAGGCTCCGTCTAACGTGGCCGGTGCTTCCCCAGGGAGCGCCTTGGGCTGGCTTCCTGCCTGTGCTGAGCAGCCAGGGCGGGAGGAGCCCAGCAGAGATGGAGACAGTGGGGAGGGGAGCGGAGAGAGACAGTGGGCGTGCAGGTCTGTTTTTAAAAAGTATTCAGTTAATTTTATAGACAAATAATTAAACTTCCGGGAGCTGTCCTATTAGTTTACTCGGCCCAGTAACATATATTCACAGCATCCATTTCAGTCCCAGGTCTCAGCAGGAAAAACCCCACACGTACACAGTGGTAGGCATGCTGGTCTCCGCGGAGTCTGGACCAATGCTCTGACCTGCCACCTTCACTTTAGATGCTTCCCAGGCCCATGCTCTTCCCAGTCACCCGGCAGCAGGGCGCTCGGGGCCACCACACTCAGCTGTGCCGAAGCAATGTGTGCAGGACCCCGGCCACGGAGGCAGACAGACTCCGGACAGCCCACCCACCCACCGGCGGGGCTGCGGCGGCTCCCAGGTGGGACCGCGAGCTTTCAGAGGAGGCTGGAAGTTCCGTACTGCCACCGATTGCACGCGAGAGCAGGTGTGTGGTGTGGGGGAGTGGTTCCTTCCCGGGGTAGTCGGGAGCTGGTGGTGCAGGCATGGGGCTGGAAGAGTGACAGCAGAGGCAGGATGGCCCCAAAGGAGCCAGAGTCAGAGTTAGGCCCCGGAACCTCACACCTGAGGGCTCAGAACAGCCACGAGAGGTGGGCATCTTTAACGAGACTTCATCTACCCATAAGGCGTGTGGGCCTCTGTGCACGCGTGTGCATTTCCAAGGAATTCCAATAAACCCCATTCCAAGACCCCGAGGAAAACAGATTTACGGTCTCATTATTAAGTTGGTGCATTTCTTTTTTTGTGTTTTTGTTTTGAGCCAGGGCCTCACCGCAGCCTCAGACTCCCTCCCAGGCTCAAGCAATCCTCCCATCTCAGCACCACCTGCCACCTGGTAGCTGGGCCTGCAGCTGTGTGCCACCATGCCTGGCTTTTTTTTTTGTAGAGACGGGGTTTCACCACGTTGCCCAAGCTGATTTTGAACTCCTGGGCTCAAGCAATCCTCCCTCCTCAGCCTCCCAAAGTGTGAGCCACTGTGTCTGGCCTGGTGCATTTCTTATGCATAGAATTGCAATACACAGAGCTTTCGTTTTCTTTTTGTAAGATCATGTCTCACCACATTAAAAAAAAAAATCAGTCTTAAGCAACAACTTTGTAAAAATCATCACTGAATCGCTTGACGAGAAGTCCCGTTGTGTTGAAACAGTGAATGGCTATGAGCCCGTAACGCAAGCCCCAGGTGACACGTACGCAAGCCCCAGGCCCCGGTGACACGTACGCAAGCCCCAGGCCCCGGTGACACGTGGGAGGGAGGAGACCATCATCTTGGCACCTGAGTGTCCTGCTGTGAACTCAGGGTGCCAACCTGCCTTGCCTGTGATGCGTACACACAGGCTGCATGGCCAAGGTTTGCAGCTCAGTGCCTGCACACTGTAAAGTGGGGTGACACAGTCGTGCCTTCCCCACTCCTTGGTTAGCCCATTGCCTCCTTGGTGCCTATATTTTCTAATCCTGAAGCCCCTCCAGGCATCTCTGCGTCTGTGGCCTCCCAGTCAAGGCCACGCTAGAAATCCAAGTGCAGAGCCGTGTCGGTGGACGAAAGCCCCCCTGTGGCTGGGGTCTCGACGCTATCTCAATGCCCTCTCGACCCGGACAGGGTGCACGTCCCAGGCCACACGCGCCAGCCAGGAAGGAAGCATTGGGTAATAGAAATTTCCAACAAGTCTCCTCCGCCCACTTGGAACTGGAGCTGGCTGTGGGGACGGATGCTGAAATAAGAGCTGTCCCTGGCTAGGACCCACCGTGGAGAGAGGCCCAGGAGGCCCACAGAGCCCGCCTGTGCCATGAGAGGGACTCCAAAACGGCCTCGGCACGGACGGCCCTCCTCTTTTGGTGCCCATTCCTGCCCTTTGTAGTTCCCCAACCTCTCTTGCATATTTTCATTTTATGAGTGGATTTCTCAGCCCTATCTTCCATTTCACTGAGTTTCCCGCTCTAGCCAATCTTCCCTTTTACCCAGACATTGAGTTTTTACGGTCAGCTTGTATCACGTGAACACGTATCCCTTAATTTTAAAATAATTGTTCCTTTTCGGTTTCTTTTCTAGAAGTTTTGTTTGGTTCTTTTTCAAGTCTAGTTGTTCTTTTTCAAAATGCAGTTATTCTTTTTATATACCGTTTAACATGGTAAAACCGGTTTTATCGCCTTTTCCACATTGGACGACTGTCCCTGAGGGAGTCCATCTCCCGTGGGCTTTGTGACTGTTTCTTAGGAGCTCATCTTCAGGGGGCGTCTTTTCTGGGGGTTGCCGAAGGGCATTGAGTGCTTTTGCCTTTACTCATCTTGCGGACCTAAGCCTTTCACGGGGCGTGGATCAGTTTCAACCTTGATATTTCGTCTTGGCTTTCCTGGGCCACATGGGGAGGGGAAGCTTGATGCCACACCCTCCTGTGGTATATAGGACTTTTTTTTTTCCTGTATGGTGGGACGGGGCTGTCTTCCAAACTCTACTCTTTGTCACGGAGTCCTGAGACAGAGTGTGTGGCAACCGGCTCGGACCGACTTGCAGGCAGATTGTTAAGTTTATAGGAATCTTGTAGGCAGCTTGTTAAATACAGCCATTATTAAAATTTAATTATATTAGCCGACAAATTATATTAAAACACAGATAATAAACACGATGTTTTTTGCTTACACTTGTCATCGTCCCTAGTGGTTGTATATTCTCTGGTTATTTCCAGCTCTTGTGCCTGTGCGGTGGGAACGCTAACGGCTGCCTGTCCCATCGCACTGAGATCATTCACAGAGGGCTTGTTGACATCACGGAAATCGGCAGCCACGACAGACGGGGCATCACTTTTGCTTTGATTGTCTAGACTTTAATAAGTGATGAAGAAGACATTCCTAATGCTGATTACACTTAAGTGTGTGGTGTCTGTAGCCCTTCGATTGTGAGCAGCATGAGGAAATAGAGACCTTCTTCCCTCAGGATTTGACAACTATCATCCCATTTGGCAAACAGTTGCTCAGGTCACTCCTGAGTGATGTGGAGTAAGTTCTGACGTATTCTGTTTTATCTTCTTGCCTGTTCAGGTAAATGATGTTAACCAACACTCATGTTGGAACGACACTCATTCCCCAATTGCAATCATAGGTTGGATATGGATACGAGTTCCATGAAAATCGGAGGCAGCATTCTGTGAGAACCCGTGGGCTGCATGAAATTGTCAATAGAGCACCGTGTGTGCTGTTGTTTGTAAGCCACGTGCTGCATCTCGTCTATCTGTAAATCGCATGATCTCTGGGAGTCGGCTGTCTGGGGGAGTTGGTTGTTAAACATTCCCTGAAGCTATTTATGCAGAAGCCAAGTGGACGTGTTTAGCACCCGGCCGCCTGCCCCTGTGGGGCTCAGTCCTGACCACCTTCCCGCACTGACCTCCATCTCCCTCTTTGGAATAAGACCTTGAGGAGTTCTCTTTCTTTAGAGTTTGGCTACACATTTTAAAAGTTATTTTAGTACACTCTGTCCAGCATTTCTAAATAATCATATCAGGAGTGGAATATTTTACATGGCATTTCAGCCTGCGCTATTGCCCTCAGCCCTAAATTCTGAAATGCATTCATCCTGAGAAGCTTCCATATTGTCACTCATGCTCACATAAGATGTTCAGTGGCCGGGTCCCAGCAGCCTCTCCCAACACACGGAAAGCGGAAGCTTCCTGGAGGCGTAGGCACAGTTCCGACGTGGCTCACACTCAGGAAGGAAAGCCTGAGAAACTGCACCAACAGGAACGCAGCTGGGAGTCAATCCACTGAGACTGAGAATCGGGCTTCCTAAGAAAGGAACACCAGCATGTTGGTGGACACTGACAAAGACCCTTTGCTTGGTCCGACTTTATTTATTTATATTTTTAAGAATATTTTAACTTTTATTTTAGGATCAGAGGTATATGTGCAGGCTTGTTATATAGGCAAACTCGTGACTCGGGGGTTTGGTGTACAGATGATTTCGTCACCCGGGTACTAAGCGTAGTACCCAACAGTTTTGTTTTGTTGTTGTTTTGTTTTTGCTCTGGGCCTCTCCTCCCACCCTCCACCCTCACGTAGGCCCCAGTGTCTGATGCTCCTCTCTTTCTGTCCATGTGTTCTCATTATTTGGCTTCCACTTATAAGTGAGAACATGTGATATTTGGTTTTTTGTTTCTGTATTAGTTTGCTAAAGATAATGGCCTCCAGTTCTATCCATATTCCTGCAGAGGACATGACTTCATTCTTTTTTATGGCTGCACAGTATTCCATGGTGTATATGTACACACTTTCTTTATTCAGTCTCCCGTCGATGGGCGTTTAGGTTGATTCCATGTCTCTGCTGTTGTGAATAGTTCTGTAATGAACATGTGTGTGCGTGTGTCTTTATGGTTGAACAATTTATATTCTTTTGGGTATTTACCAGTAGTGGGATTTCTGGGTCAAACGGTAGTTCTGTTTTTAGGTCTTTGAGGAATCTCCATACTGCTTTCTATAATGGTTGAACCTAATTCACATTCCTACCAGCAATGTGTAAGTGTTCCCTTTTCTCCACAGCCTCATCAGCATCTGTCGTTTTTTGTTTTTAATAATAACCGTTCTGACGGGTGTGAGATGGTGTCTCATTGTGGTTTTGATTTGCATTTCTCTGATTAGTGATATTGAGCATTTTTTCATATGCCTGTTGGCCGTATGTATGTCTCCTTTTGAAAAGCATCTGTTCATGTCCTTTGCCCACTTTTAATGGAGTTGTTTATTTTTTGCTTGTATATTTGTTTAAGAGCCTTGTAGATTCTGGATATTAGACCGTTGTTAGATGTATATTTTGCTTTTTTTTTTTTTTTTTTTTGATACGGAGTCTCGCTCTGTTGCCCAGGCTGGAATGCAGTGGCACGATCTTGGCTCACTGCAAGCTCTGCCTCCCAGGCTCACGCCATTCTCCTGCCTCAGCCTCCTGAGTAGCTGGGACTACAGGCGCCCGCCGCCACGCCTGGCTAATTTTTTTTGTATTTTAGTAGAGACAGGGTTTCACCGTGTTAGCCAGGATGGTCTCGATCTTCTGAACTCATGATCCGCCCGCCTTGGCCTCCCAAAGTGCTGGGATTACAGGCATGAGCCACCGTGCCCAGCCAGATGTATATTTTGTAAATATTTTCTCCTCTTCTGTAGGTTGTCTGTTTATTCTGTTGATGGTTTCTTTTGCTGTGCAAAAGCTCTTTAATTAGGTCCCATTTGTCAATTTTTGCCTTTGTTGCAATTGCTTTTAGCATTTTTGTCGTGAAATCTTTGCCAGTTTCTATGTTCCAAATGGTATTTCCTAGGTTATCTTCTAGGGTTTTTATAATTTTAGGTTTTACATTTAGGTCTTTAATCCATCTCGAGTTGATTTTTGTATGTGGTATAAAGAAGAGGTCATGTTTCAATCTTCTGCATATGGCCAGCCTGCTATCCCAGCACCATTTATTGATTAGGGAGTCCATTTTCGGTTGCTTGTTTTTGTCAGTTTTGTCAAAGATCAGATGGTTGTTGGTGTGCGGCTTTATTTCTGGGCTCCCTATTCTGCTCCATTGGGTCTATGTGTCTGTTTTTGCACCAGTACCATGCTGTTTTGGTTACTGTAGCCTTGTAGTATAGTTTGAAGTCTGGCAATGTGATTCCTCCAGTTTTGTTCTTTTTGGTTAGAATTGCCTTGGCTGTTCGGGCTCTTTTTTGGTTCAATGTGAACTTTAGAATAGTTTTTTCTACGTCTGTGAAGAATATCATTGGTAATTTGATAGGAATAGCACTGAATCTGTAACTTGCCTTGGGCAGTATGGCCATTTTAACGATATTGATTCTTATATCCATGAGCATGGAATATTTTTCTGTTTGTTTTTGTCCTCTTTGATTTCTTTGAGCAGTGTTTTGTAGTTCTCATTGTAGAGATCTTTCACCTCTCTGGTTAGCTGTATTCCTAGATATTTTATTTTTTTTGTGGCAGTTGTGAATGGGATTGCGTTCCTGATTTGACTCATGGCTTGGGTGCTGTTAGTGTATAGGAATGCTACTGATTTTTTGCCTTTTATTTATCTTGCCTGATTGCTCTGTTGGCCCAAATTTAGTTAAGCTCTTTGACCTTCTCCTAGGCCCATCTGTGCCCTTCTTTGTAAAATCCAGTTTTAGCAAAGAACCATGTTAAGTCAGTTTAGCAAGAACTGTTCCCCCACCCATCCTTGATATCTGGTCACCCTCAATGTCTGATTGGGTCATGCTTTACCACCTCCCAGGTAGTGTCAGTCACCCTGGCCTGCCTGCAGCAAGAACTCTGTTAGGGGGTTTATCCAGAATCTCCTGACCCTGGCATTTCCTCTTAGTAATGCTCCATCCACTCACCCCTACCTTGCTTTTTGGTTATGGATCCCCAACCTCCTGTGCTGTGTTTGGAGCTGAGTCAGCCTCCCTTCCCCGCCGCAAGGCCCCGTTGTCATGGCCCCTACACCTATTGCGTTGGTCCTGAATAAAGTCTTCCTTACTGTGCTTTTAACAGGTATCACTGAATAGTTTTTTCTTTAACAGTCATGGTGTTGTGATCCGACAGAAACAGATTCATCATGGGACCCCTGGGTCTTTATCCAGGACCCTAAGGGTGCGTCTTTGAAGCTTTGTCTTCACTCCTGACTGAGTGGGGTCCATTGGCGAGTCAGACTCTTGAACCAAATGTCTGTTGAAGGTAGTCAGTACAGATTTAGATTCTTCAGGTATGAGTATCTCTCTGAGGTTGCGTGAGTCTCAGGCTTCTTTAGAAAGGTAACTGTGGGGCTGGAAGTACCTTCCCCCGGCTGTCTTTCCTGAGTGAGAATTATTCTCTCAATTTCTGGGCTGGAAGTACCTTCCCCCGGCTCTCTTTCCTGAGTGGGGATTTTTTTTTTCTCATTCCCCGGGCTGGAAGCACCTTCCTCCTGGCTCTCTTTTCTGAGTAGGGATTTGTCTCTTATTCCCCGGGCTGGAAGTACCTTCCTCCTGGCTCTCTCTGAGGCCCCCCTCTTCGCTCTGTTGTCTGTTTTCTACCAGCTCCTGCTTCTCCCATGGGGACTTCTCTGCCACTTGGAATCCCTCTTCTCGCACCCCGGCTGACTCTGAGCTCTGCTAACTCTGTCCGCCTCTGCCAGGCCCTTTCCTCCCCCTCCCCACTCCAGCCCCTCACCCACCCACGTGAACTCTGGGCTCCTACTGGGGTCTAAAGGGCTCCACTGGGGGCTCCAGGGACTCAAGAGTGAATCCCACTTGAGGCAGAAAAGAGGAAAAAGAAACTGTTTGGAACTGAGCAAGTGAAAAATCTTAAAGGCCTTCTCCACAAATGTCGGCGAATAGCTGTGTGCCTTATTAAGTAGGTAACCTCAACTTGTTCCATGTTCATCAGAAACACAATTTATATAAAAATATTAAGTGGAGATAAACCAATGAGTTTGTATGTATTGGTCTGTTTTACTGTCTCATGACTAAAATTTTGAAAAATTAAAAGATCTGCTTGCATCCATCTGTACATTTAGGTATGGATCTCTCTATATATGTT
Organism: Theropithecus gelada; assembly: GCF_003255815.1. Lineage (NCBI taxonomy): Eukaryota > Metazoa > Chordata > Mammalia > Primates > Cercopithecidae > Theropithecus > Theropithecus gelada. The sequence goes on from NC_037670.1 coordinate 181,606,410, forward strand.
ATGTGTATGTGATAATTTTCTACCTCTGCATGATGCTGTCAACATATATAAAAGAGCTCTATTTGATTAGCTTAAAATAAGCACTATATAAAGTATTATCTCAGAAAATAGAAACAAACTTAATTGCCCTTTAGCTCATGTGACTTGAGTAATTCTTTAAAAATAAACTAGTTTTACAATTACTGACAAAAATAAAAATAGAAATTCTTCAAAATTGTCAGCATTAAATATAATACAGACATACAATTTTGTCTGTTTTTGCTGGACAGGTTTGTGTTGTCTCTATTAGATGTTTAAAGCCATAAGTTATAAATCCAACTATACAGTGGAATGCATAGTAAAAATGAGTTGCTTAATTGCTTGATGCATGTCAGTTGTGAAAGGAAAAAAACAGGCTGTAAAAGTGTTGTGAAAATCTTATCTTGTGTGGTCAAAACTGACTGAAAATGGATAACTTCACTTATAAGGTTTTATGAAAAATTAGTTTTAGTTGTACATTGATGCAAAGGTAGAATTTGGTCTTTTTTTTTTTTTTTTTTTTTTTGAGACGGAGTCTCGCTGTGCTCCCAGGCTGGAGTGCAGTGGCGTGATCTCAGCTCACTGCAAGCTCCGCCTCCCGGGTTCACGCCATTCTCCTGCCTCAGCCTCCCAAGTAGCTGAGACTACAGGCGCCCGCCACCTCGCCCGGCTAGTTTTTTGTATTTTTAGTAGAGACGGGGTTTCACCGTGTTAGCCAGGATAGTCTCGATCTCCTGACCTCGTGATCCGCCTGCCTCGGCCTCCCAAAGTGCTGGGATTACAGGCTTGAGCCACTGCGCCCGGCCGAATTTGGTCTTATCTGTTAAAATGACAAATTTTTCTTGGAGTATTGGTCTGAGGACATGAAGGGTTTTCCTTGTTTTTTAAGTAATTGACCTAGGAAACAAAGATTTTTTGTTTTATCTAGATAATTTCTTGTGTTTCATATTGTCTTTTATTAGGTCTTTACTTAAGAAAAGCAAATCTTCTAAATATTAAAAGAACTAAGTTCTTGTTTACAACTATGTAAACTTTTGCATTTGCCTTTAAATATTTTATCACTTTGATTAATTAATATCATATTTAATAAGGTGTTTTAAACTTTTTGACATTTTGTACAAACTTCCCAAAATCAAATTCTAAGTTAAATCTTTCTGATCTCAAATTAACTTTGGGATTTTCCAGTTGGGCCTCTGGAAGGTCAAGAGATGTGTCTCTCACCTTGTAATAGAGTAATATTAAACAATTATTCTTATTTTATATGTTAAATTATACAGGAAGCATTTCCAAATAAATCTTCTGTGAGTTATATTTATGGGTATGTTATTGATATGAGTGTTCCAAAAATTGTATGAGATTTCTAGAAATCGAATGTGTTAGTCAAAATTTTGGTTATATTAAAATGTTGTATACTACACAAATAACCACGTTTCCTTGCCAATTACATCATTATTAAAATAAACTCTCATCAGATTTTTAACCACGATTGTTTCAAGTCTGTCATTCATAGACAGCTATTCTTTTACTTTAATTCTTCTCTAAAAGCATTTGCCGTTAGTTGCAGTCCAAAATTACTTTTTCAAAAAAAAAAAAAAAAAAAAATCATGGCAAACACTCTGACAAGCACTCTGAAATACTGGTTTCTGACAACTTTAAGATGCCACTGGGCTGAGTAAGAATTTCCAGAACTCTAATGAAGAAACCAATGAGTTCATAAGATTGCTAACTAAGATCACGCAGGACAGAATTAAGTACATGGGACTAAATCCACTGATGAGGATATTTTAAAATGATTTTTTTGCTGGAAATATTGGTGGTTCTTTAAATTTTTTGTTTTAATTGATTTAAGATTTTTTTACCCTATCTATAGTTTACAGAAGTTCAGTAAAGTATACTTTTGTGAATAAAAACTGAAACAATTACTTTTTCTACTTACCTGATCCATCTAGAATTCAGAAACTGAGTATTCTTATTTTTGTGGCAATACAGTTATTTGCATAAGTTCGGTAAGAATCTGTTGTCCTTGTACTAAGACAACTAGAAACGCTGGTTATATTGCCAAGGCTTTGACTGGTATATCATATTTTCAGATATGACTAGACAACTTTAAGAAACTGAGGTTGACCTTACGGGGCCAATAAAACCCCACTGGAAAAGCTGCCCCATTTCCAGCATTACCAGTGGTAAGGGATGTCACTTCTTGGCAGGCCCAGGAAACAGGATATTTTGGGAACCTTGAGAAGAGAGAATTTGCCCAAATCTATAGGTGCTACACATGCAGCCTGAAGCAAGGCCTTGGTGTGGCTTCGCAGCCTCAAGAGTCTTTACCAGTCCGATCTGAGACTCTTTATCAAAAGTCCCAGCAAAGCAAACTTTAAAAAGCTTGTCAGTCACTATTCTTGTTGCGGTGATACAAATAATCAAGACAAGTTTATGAGACTAAACTTATTTTGCAAACAAATCTGTCTAACTTTGGTTATTTTGTTTAGAAATGAAGGTGATTTGAGAGAGGAAAATTATGTTTCAGGAGAAAACTATAGTGCACCCACTGTTAGATTCTGGCCTCTTCGAGGTTTTGCTACCTACCTGCAACCTGAAATGGATCCTGAATTCTTCTTGTTTCCTCCAACATCTGACTGCGACTTTCCAAACTATTATTTCCCATTTTCTTCCATTCTTCAAATTTGGAATTGTTGCCTCTTTGCTGAAGTCTTGCAAGCTGGAGCTGGATGACTTGATATAAACCTCAGCAGCTCATATGGACAACTTTCATGGCATCCAAACTGCAAACCAGGGAGCTCTGTCGTTTATAATGGCCTGCTCCCCTCCAGCCAAAGGTGCATCAGCCCAGCATCTAGAAAGCTTCTGCACTGCCTGCCCTCTGGGCTCAGAGTCGGAGTTCATAGTTTGTTCCAACTATTTTTCTTTTTATTTTTGTAGAAACTAAATTCCCCTCACTAAAGGCCTGATGCCTCACACCATCCAGCTGAACCCCTCTACCACCAAGCCCCGGCGGGTGACTCTGCTGGTCCTTACTGAACAAAAGGCAACCAAATAAGAAAGGGAACTTCTATTTTTCAAAAGAAAGAAGAGAGCAAAGGTGTAAAGATTCTCTGACCAACCGTTAGTTGGGTTTCGGAACCTTCTTCTAGGCCCGTCTGTGTACATCCTTGTAAAGTGACATTTTCAGAAAGAATCCTGCAAAGTCAGTTTAGCAAGAGCCCATCCCCCCCCCCCCATTCTTGATTTCTGATCACCTTGATATTTTTTCACCCTCAAGATCTGATTGGGTCCCTCATCCTCCACCATCCCCAGGTGATGGCGGTCACCCTGGCCTGCCTTCAACAAGAACCCTGTTAGGTGGCTTTAGCCAGAATCCCCTGACCCTGAGGCTTCCTCTTGGTAACTCTCCACCCACTGACCCCAGCCCACGCCTTGGCTGTGAAGTCTCGCTGCCCGTGTGGTGTTTGGAGCTGAGCCCTGCTAGGGTTTGAGTATTGGACTCTGCAAACCTCATGTTGAAATCTGATGCCCGCTGTTGGAGGTGGGGCCTAATGGGAGGTTTTGGGGTCATGGGGGTGGATCCCTCATGAATAGATTAATGCTCTGGGGTAGGGGACAAGTTCTTATTCTGGCAGTTCCCATGAAAGCTGGTTGTTGAAAAGAGCCCGGCCCTCCCTCCATGCCATCTCCTACTTCCTCTCTCTCCATCTGAGCTCTGCACTGCACACACACGGGGCCTCCCCAGATGCAGACACTGGCGTCATGCTTGTTATACAGCCTGCAGAGCTGTGAGCCAAAACCCTCCTTTCTTTATAAATTACCAGCCTCAGGTGTTCCTTCATAGCGATGCGAAATGGACAGAGATGAGCCCAGTCTCCCTCCCCCACTGCAAAATCCCCCCGCGCTCTCCCTGTACCAGTTGCCCTGGTCCTGAATCAAGTCTTCCTTCCTGTGCTTTAGCAAGTGTCATTCAATATTTGATTCTTCAACACCAAGCCCCTCTAGTTGGAAGGCGCTGCTTAGGCGTTACTTGATTTTGGGATGAGACGACTCCGCTGTCCTCCGTCTCTCTGTTGCCGGCGGAGACAGCCGAGGGCAGGATGGACGGTCGGCCGCTGCACCACGCCCCGGGGTGCCTGCCTCTCTGGTCACGGTCTGAATATTCCCGCTGCATTTTCCTGCCAGGTGGAGGGTGTGACTGCGTGGCTGGTGGGGACGAGGTCTCCCTTCCCACCAAGGACCGAAGGGCAGTCCTTAGATGGAATCGGAGCCCTAGATGAGAAACATTGTGAGCCTCACTGGGTCAGCGCCCGTTGTTAGCTTCCGGGACTGAGAATGGGGAGGAAGGGGGCATCTCCCACCCCAGGGTGCCCCCTCCTGGTGGTGCCAGTGCACGGAGGGGCACTGAGGGCGTGTGTGGCATGGATGTGACCTGAGGCTCCTTACTGAGACTGTTTAATCCTGTTTTAAAGATGAAACCTCAGTGACAGCCTGGCCCTTTGTACACATCTAATGCTGCAGATAAAGTGGCAACATGAGCTGGAGTTCTAGGAAACGCCCACGCTTTGTTTCAGCATCTAAGTACCTGTCCAGTGGCTTAGGAAACAAAAAGACGGATGGAGACAATTGTTTCTCCTCCCCAAATAAAGACCACCGGGATGTGAAATCAGAAGTTTAATATGACACAATTAAATATATTTATATATCTCACACCGGAGGTTTCTCTTCAAACATAAGGAGTTAGAAATTACAAGTAGGTATATGCTTCCTATATTCAGATAAATTCATTTCTATTAATTAAATTCCAGATAAAGAGAAGTAATTTTGGAAAAGAAATGATAGCTACATTAAAGCAGTTATTCATTACAATACCATGTAGAGACATAAGCAATATTTCGGCATCATTCTGTCTGCTCAGTAGGCCGCGTTCCCTCTGGTGCGGCCTTTGGAGAGTACAGTCTATCTAAGATGGAGGAAAGCTGCGGGAAGGGCCGGAGGGAGATGCGTTTTCTATCCTTAACCCCACACAGGAAATCTGCAGCCCACACAGCTGCCTCTGCACCGCCTTCCATGTGATTGTCCTGGGTTTAATGAAGTGAATTGTCCTATTTCTGGGGTAGGGGGTGAGGGCGAATCTGATACTCAAATGTTATTTTGTCAAATCCGAGTATCTCTGTGTGCTTAGGTTTACATGATGTCAGAACACGTGGTTCCCTTCCAGGCTCTAAGCAGTGTGTGCAGGTGGCCCTGATCTCCTCTCCTGGGAGGGAAATCCTCGCAGCCCTCTCTGGGCCGCCCTGACCTCCTCCTCTCCCGGAAGGGAAATGTTCAGGGCCCTCTCTGGGGCCCCACAGGTCCGGGATGTGCCTGGAGGAGCCAGTGGGGGCCTGGCAGGGTTCATGTGCTCTTGGGGACCCTCAGAGCTTGCTCAATGCCCAGATTCTTCCTGGTTCTGGTTATCTCACAGGTGAGCATTCACAGGGGCGTCTGTTTTCATAATGTAGAAATCAATATTTTAACATTAAATACACATCTCAATGTTGGGGGTGCATCTGTAACTTTGCAAAGGTGAGGTCAGGGGAGTGCCAGCCTCAAGTGGGCACTACCCATGGGGTGGACAGGTGTCTGCCCCCGGGGAGCCCCTGAATCTTTCTGCTTGGGGTGACAGGTGTGGCCGATGGGGGCTGTCCATGGTGCCCAGGGCAGTGTTGATGGAGATGCAGTGAGGTGCTGTGATTGTCTCACTTGCCCCGAAGCTGCAGGATGTTCAGTTCTGACCCCGCGGCTTCTCCCAATGATAAATTGTCTTAAAGACAAATGCCAAATGTGTCTTGTGCGCCGGGCGGCCTCACTGAGTGCTGCCGGTTTCCCCGGCCCCTCCTGCACAGCAGACCCACCCTCCCAAAAGCGGCAGATGACACGCACACTCTTCCTGCAGACTGCCTTGAACGTACCGGCTACCGCATTGTTCACGCAACATTACTTGCAGCTAAGAATGGGAATGGGTGCTTTAAGAAAAAGTATTTTTTTTAAGCAAGTGAAAATCGATGAACTGATTCTCCTCCACCTATAACTGGATTTTTCCACAAATCTCTCTTTATTATTGTTTGATTAAACAAAAATACACATTTTAACTGCTTAACTGCTAAACTGCGCTGACTACGGGAGAGCTAAGGGCCCTATTACTATGCAGTTATAATAGAAGACACACAATTAAAGTCAGATCACGATTCCTGACGACATCCGTGGGGTGGAGGCTCCCCCGAGGCCCCGAGGCCGCCGCTCACTGGGGAAGGGCCTTGAGGATGGCGTTCACCTCTTCAGCCACGGCTGTCAGCGCGAACTCAAACTGCTCCTGCAGGGCGACAGACGAGAGAAGTGCCCATGAGATGGCGTCCTCCCCCCACTCCTGCCACAGCGTTGGCTCCCTGCAAATGAGAGCTGTGTCCCCCCTTTCCCAACGCAGCATCAGCTCCGTGGCCGTTTCGCAGAAAGAAATTGTTTAGCAAAAAAGGCAAAAGGCTCAGATTTCCTTAGAAAGGAAAGTGTACCTTTTGGTGTATCCAACCATGGACACACACTGGAACTTCTCTCGCACTAGAAAGCCTCATCTTTCCTCCTGTGGGGAGAAGCTGCCCACAGAAGCAGCGAGAAGGAAACGGCTCCCTGCGTCCTGCCCCGTCCTTCTGACACTACGACTCCACGATTCCTCCTCACGGTCGCCCGCCTTGGTGGACGGAGTGAGGGGCAGGTGCAGACACCAGACAGATGTGGCCATTAAAACTCACAATGAGGGCCACGCTTGGGTGTTTCCTGTCCTCAGAAGTGTGGTGTTTCATCGCTTTCGAAATCCACCTGTTACTCAGACCAGACCCACTCCATTCCACATGCTGAGAAACCTCCCCTTGCCCACACCCCTCCTGGCTCAGGGCACGTGCACGTCCACAGCTGCTCGGGCACATGTGTCCACAGCCACTCGGGCATCCACAGACACTCGGGCACGTGTGTCCACAGCCACTCGGGCATCCACAGACACTCGGGTAGGCACAGACACTCGGGCACGTGTGTCCACAGCCACTCGGGCATCCACAGCCACTCGGGCAGGCACACCTGAGGGGCACCCCTCCCTCCACGGACAGCCTGCCAAGAGCATCCAGTGGGCGTGAGGGACGGGTTCACAATGCCAGGACTATTCGCTCCTCCAAAGACCAGGGCTTAGCGCCGGAGGGCGTATCTGCCTCCTCTCCCGCACGTGAGGTAGATAAATGCTCCTTTCCGCTTGCTCTTCAGTTTCCACCTCAAAACACTGCTATGGAAAACCCGAAAGCAGGCCAGCAGCACTCCAGCTACAGCCAAGAACGCGTGGACGGTAACCACATGCAGGCTGTTACCCAGCTAACAACTCTGGGGAGGAAAGCCCTGTCGACGGCTTCGGTACTTGGTCATTTAAGGAATAGGGTAGCCCTGAACCAAAAATGATCATTTCCATTTTTGAATGTTTAGTGCATAACAGAAACATGGAAAATAGCTTGAACCAAAGACATCAGAAAGTCACAATAACGTGATGCTCGTTTTGAGACAAAAGACGGTTTCTCCTTTCATATTCCTCTGCCCTGATGCCGACGGAATGGTCTGCTGGGGACTCTACCCGCCTTTGGCAGTGTGGCCACGCGGCCTCTTAGGGGATGTGTTAGAATCTATTATTAAAGGAGTCAACTGAGTGTGGCAGCCACGTCAGGGTGGGAGCCGGGGAGATGCGTGTGCCTGCGCCCTGTCTCTCTCCCCTCTGCACTGCCAGAGAGCACCTTTCTGCTCCTCAAAATCATGTGGGAGCCGCCCCTGTGGGGGCACGGGCTCAGGGCGGGCTGTGCCGGGAAGGTCCACAAACGTTCTGTCTAAATGCTGACCCTCCCACAAGGAAGGTGCCGTTTAGGGGATCCAGGCTAAATACGCATCAACAGCCACCCAGGCCATTTCTTCCCCAGTGCTGGGCTGCCAGTGCCCTGAGGCCTTGTGAGGGCTTGGAAATGCCGAAAACTAAGCGTGGCTTTTCGGGAAGCGAAATGTAAGTGTCGTCTATCTATTTACATCTTCCAACACACTGGAAATCTAGCCTGAGAAATGATCTTTAAAGGGAAGAATAGAGAAGCACCGCCGTCCCGCCGCCCCCAGTGCAGTGGAGGCTGGAAAGCGCTTCCACCCCCAGGGCTGGGTGCCCATCCCGCAGAGCTGCCCGGCCTCTCACACAGCCACTTGCGGCATCCAACAGGAAAGCCCAGTATCCATGCTACGGGGGAGGGGACGGGCGGGGGAACCCCACCAGGTGTGGATCGTAACTATTTCCAGGACTGCACAGTCACCGGACAGAGCAGCAGGAAGGGAACCGGGCCGCGGAGACACGCGCTCTACTCACTGGCCATGTTTGACAATTGTTACCGCACTGTTGGGCTCAAAGGAGAAGCAGCCCCGCCGGGCGTCTGGGCTGGTGTGTGCCGAGCACCTTACTCAGAGCCCGCTGGGTCCTGTGGGCGTCGGTTGGCAAGAGGAGGGGGCGCTTCCTGGAGGGTGCTGTGAGCCTCACAGCTGGCGTTTGAGGGGACGGGGCTTGTGGATCATCTTGTCCTTTATCGTGAAGGGTCAGCCGCGTGCAGCGCCGGGATGCAGCGCCCATGCCCTGTGGGTCCTTGAAGGCCTGGGGCCACGTTCTGAGCAGCATCTGCTGAGCAAGTGTCACCTAGACCCGCACCCTAGATCCGGTGTAGGCGGGGAAAACCCCAGCCTTTGGAGAACTTCTATGATAGGAGTTTATTTCAAAGGAGTAAAACACAATAGCAATGGATGACCAAACGACCGTCTTAGCCTAAACTGCCTCTCAGTGCCAGCAGTCTGAGCGGGAGGGGCGCACAGCCTCCTGGGTTTGCAAAGACAGGACATTTGAGAGACCGAGTCAGGACATTCTAAGCAAGAAAGCATTTTTGAACATACACTAAAATAAAATTTGAGGCCTGCTGGAGAAAGATCCCACGGCTTCTTCCAGTGGAACTGCACCCCTTGGAGAAGTGGCTGCAGCGGGACGGCCCAGCCAGGCTCAGGCCAGGTCAGGCTGTCTGGTCACCACCCCTGTGTCCACACTGGACAGCGAGTGGGAACGCCCTTTCTCAGGCTGTCCTGGGGCAACCACAGGGTGCCCACATAGCTGGTGGAGGGATGGAGGCTGCAGGAGCCGCCGTGGCTCTCAGATACCTGCTGCTGGAGTCAGGGTCGGCCGGGGGTGGAAGCTGTGGAGCTTTGCGGAGGCCGCTTGGATTTCTATTTGTGCTTATGTTTATATTTGTAATTCTTCAGGTGTAAACAAAGGCCTGGGTGGAGATAGGAACCTTAAAGGGGGCCTCAGTGAACGTGTCTCTGAGCCACCTGTGCCCTCCAGGAGGCTGCACACACCCGTGTGGGGCGGCTTCCCCCAGCACCTCTCAAAAGGGGGTGAGGATGACACACCTTCCTGTGTCTGTCACCTTCAGCTTCTCTTTTCACAAAAGTAGACCAGCTCCAAGCCACACTGTGAGAGTTGAGCCCTGCCCAAGTTAGGGACTAGGCATTGTGTGTGTGTACACCGGGGCAGAGGACAGAGATGGAGAGACGGAGAGAGATGGAGACAGATGGAGAGAGACAGAGAGAGGTGGAGAGAGACAGAGAGAGGTGGAGAGAGATGGAGAGAGGTAGAGACGGAGAGAGGTGGAGAGAGATGGAGAGAGATGGCGAGAGGTGGAGAGAGGCGGAGAGCCACAGAAATGAACAGTTTCAATGGCACGGGAGGCCTTGGGAGAGGTGGGCTGCGGGCCCGAGGCTGATGGGTGAGTGTGGACTGCACTACGCATGATGGAATCCGTGTCTGTCACTCCAGTGCTGTGCTGGGTTGGGAAGATAGGAGCATGTCTAGGCCATGCCCTGCTTCTGGGACCGAGGACTACACTGGGTACATCTGAGGAGGAGGCTGAGGTCAGGCTTTAGGACAAGGGGCTGGCACAGAAGAAAATGGGGAAGGAAGAAACTAAAATGCAGATGTGAGATGACAGGTTGGGGAGAGCGATGCACGGGCAGCACGTGGACATGCACGGGGTCTCCCGCCCAGTGAGAAAAGCACGGGGGTCTCCCGCCCAGTGAGGGGGGCGCATGATCTCCCGTCCAGTGAGGAAAGCGCGGGGTCTCCCGCCCAGTGAGGGGGCGTGGGGCTTCTTGGGTGTGGGACACACTCATCACTGGCTCTGCTTCTGGAACTGACAAATGTAAAAGAGGAAACACCATTGTGGGCAGGAAAGTGTTAAGGTCCTTGGTTAAATGGGAAACTCTTGAGACGTGTGGTGGGAAGGAAGGGAAGAACTGCTCTACCACAGATGCACAGATGGGAGAGAGGTGTGATTTCAGCCTTGTCTGCCATCCCTCATGTCTGCTGAGGGTGTGTGCACACAGCGATGTGTGTGGGTGTGTGTGTGTGCATGCAGCTGTGTATGGATGTGCACCATGTGTGTGGGTGCGTAGGTGTGTGTGGGTGTGTGCAGTGGTGCAGGTGTGCATGGGTGTGTACAGGTGTGTGGGTTTGTAGATGTGTGTGGGGGTGTGCACCATGTACAGCTGTGGAGGTGTGTGGGTGTGTAGGTGTGTGTGTGGGGTGTATGCATGGGTGTGTGCAGGTGTTTGGTGTGCAGTTGGGTGTGGCTGTGTGCGTGTGTAGGTGTTTGTGGGTGTGGGGGTGTGTGCAATGTGTGGGTGTGTGCAGTGTCCATGGCTGTGTAGGTGTGCACTCTGTGCAGATGTGTGGGTGTGCACAGTGTGCATGGCTGTGTGGGTGTGCACCACGTACGTGGGTGTAGGTGTGTGGTTGTATGCATGGGTGTGTGCAGATTTGTGTGTACACTGTGTGGGTGTGTGGTTGTATGCATGGGTGTGTGCAGGTGAGTGTGCACTGTGTGTGGGTGTGTAGGTGTGTGTGGTTGTATGCATGGGTGTGTGCAGATGTGTGTGTGCACTGTGTGTGGGTGTGTGTGGTTGTATGCATGGGTGTGTGCAGGTGTGTGTGTGCACCATGTGTGTGGGTGTGTAGGTGTGTGTGGTTGTATGCATGGGTGTGTGCAGATGTGTGTGTGCACTGTGTGTGGGTGTGTGTGGTTGTATGCATGGGTGTGTGGTGTGTGTGTGCACAGTATGTGGGTGTGTGTGGTTGTATGCATGGGTGTGTGCAGGTGTTTGGGTGTGTGCAGTTGGGTGTGGCTGTGTGCGTGTGTAGGTGTTTGTGGGTGTGGGGGGTGTGTGCAATGTGTGGGTGTGTGCAGTGTCCATGGCTGTGTAGGTGTGCACTCTGTGCAGATGTGTGGGTGTGCACAGTGTGCGTGGCTGTGTGGGTGTGCACCACGTACGTGGGTGTAGGTGTGTGTGGTTGTATGCATGGGTGTGTGCAGATTTGTGTGTACACTGTGGGTGTGTGGTTGTATGCATGGGTGTGTGCAGATGTGTGTGTGCACTGTGTGTGGGTGTGTGGTTGTATGCATGGGTGTGTGCAGGTGTGTGTGTGCACCGTGTGGGTGTGTAGGTGTGTGTGGTTGTATGCATGGGTGTGTGCATATGTGTGTGTGCACTGTGTGTGGGTGTGTGGGGTTGTATGCATGGGTGTGTGGTGTGTGTGTGCACAGTGTGTGGGTGTGTGTGGTTGTATGCATGGGTGTGTGCAGGTGAGTGTGCACAGTGTGTGTGGGTGTGTAGGTGTGTGTGGTTGTATGCATGGGTGTGTGCAGGTGTGTGCGTGTGCACAGTGTGTGTGGCTGAGTGTGTCGCCTCTGGCAGCTCGTGTGGTGTCAAATCCTGAGCTGCGGTTCAGCCTCTGGGTGCCTGGACTTTTTTTCTAAGATGACGGAGTTTGTGGTCAGGGACTGAGTGAAATATTTTCTATTCGACCCAAATTCCAGGGAGGAAACAGCTCTCCCGAGGGTCTTTTTTACTGTAGCGATGGTGTTTTGCTGTCGGGGCCTGTGGTCATCCTGGTCTCCGGGTGCTCACATCTACGGCTCGTTCCTTCCTTGTCTTCAGTTCCAAACGAGGCGACGTGACTTCCTCCGTTCAAAGGAGCTGCAGACGCCTCCTCTTGGCTTCATGGAAGAAAAGCATTCAGACTGGACAGCAGCATTCAGATTGGACAGCAGCATTGTGCCCAAATAATTTTTCTATCTTTGTGAAATTGAACTTCTAGGGGAAGTTCAGTCTCGGGGCAATGTTGGGCAGCGCAGTCATGGGTTGACAGTGACTTTCGCATGGTTCCCATTTCCTTATGCCTTGAAGTTCCAGGAGCTGAATTTATGTGCATGCTCCAAGACGGCTCCTGAACACAAACCCTAAGGAAGACGGGGAACTCCTCGGGATGCCCAGTCCAAGAAGGAAGCAGCTAGGAAGCTGACTCTGAATCTGGAGTGCAGAAAACGGAGCTTTGGGTCACCAAGTGATCTGGGCAACAGGACAAGAGTGTGTACGTGTTATCATCTTGCCATTTATTTATTTATTTTATATTGAAGTTCTGGGATCCACGTGCAGGGTGGGCAGGTTTGTTCCATAGGTAAGCATGTGCCATGGTGGTTTGCTGCCCCCATCAACCCATCACTGAGGAATTAGGCTCCGCATGCATTAGCTATTGATCCTGATGCTCTCCCTCTCCCTTCCCCACTGACAGGCCCCAGTGTGTGCTGTTCCCTTCCCAGTGTCCATGTGTTCTCATTGGTCAGCTCTCATTTACAAGTGAGAACAGGCGGTGTTTGGTTTTCTGTTCCTGCATTAGTTTGCTGAGGATAATGACCTCCAGCCCCATCCATGTCCTTGCAAAGGGCATGATCTCATTCCTTTTTATGGCTGCATATTATTCCACAGCGTATTCGCACCACATTTTCTCTATCCAGTCTATCACTGACGGGCATTTGGGTTGGTCCCAGGTCTTTGCTGTCATCTTACCATTTAAAAATAGAGTAGAACGGAACACCTGGCACGTCACGATCGTGATTGTGGCTTTCTCTTTCTCTGATGAGTCCCGAAGCACCTCACTTCACGAAGGGTCTTGGGACCACCCTGCACGCCTCAGTCATCAGTGTGCCAGGAAGGGCTCGTTCTGGCAAACAGGATACACACAATGCAGGCCTGGAGGCTTTGCTCTTTGCAATGTTTTTTCACTTTTGGCAAGAAGATATCCCCTTGAGATGATTTTGCCAGACCCATCCTAAAACCAGTGTGTGTTCCGGGCAAACTCACCCATCCAGAGGGGAAGAGGCTGCCTGAGAGGCAGGCAGACACGTGGGGAGGAAACTAATTTGAATTTAGATTTCCTGGGACTTATCCCAGAGTGGGCCTCGGTGTGGAGTCACCATCACACCTGCCTGAGGTGGCGCTCGCTGTCCATTCCTGGTTATGCGTGCCCCGTTCTCCCAGCCTCCATGGCCTCCTCTGTCCAGTTCGGAGCCACCTGAAGCTCCCGGGACTCAGGGCCAGCCAGAAGGCGGTACGTGCCTGTCTTCACAAGGCCACCTCTTTTGCTGCTAGGCAGCCAGGCCAGGAGGATGGTCAGTGCGGCAAGATGGACCCTTCCATGGATGGACCCTTCCATGGCATGAAACCTTGGAACTCCTTGGTACAGAGAGGCCAGACATACATCAACCTCACGTCCAGTTCTTGTTGAGACAAAGCTCAACCGAACTTTTTTGTTTTGACCGCTGTTGCTGCTGGAACAGCAGCTGTCCCCTGTGTCACTTCCTCTCTCGACAGCCTCACAATACGTGCCGAGTGCTGTGGTGAACAAGCAGAAGGAAAGACAGACGTGCGCACAGTCCCAGCTTCTCCCCGAGAGACACTGAGGAACCACACAGGGAAAAATCAGCACCCAGCCACGCAGAAACCTCCAGACACACGCCTCAGTGGGTGTGGATGTGAGGCTCCCTTGTGAGGGACATTCCTGCCTCCCCTGCCCCGCCCGGACCACGGGGGACATGGGACACACCTAGACAAGAGACGTTCCACAAAGACAGAGCAAGGCTGCTGGCGCTCTAGAAGACCTCACGGCCGTGAAGCGTCCCGGACAGCAGAGGAGCCATGAGCCCCTCGCATGGCCGCCCCGGGCATGTCCTGCTCCAGGGGAAGTTCCCTGGTGGGGCACGGAGGGCATCGGGCTGGGACTATCGGTCAGTCAGTGGTTTGTTTAGATGCTGACTTCCTGGGTTTGGTCACTGCACTGTGGTTACGTGAGGTGTTCATATTTGGGGACACTAGGTGGAGGGTTGGTGGATTATTTCTGAGTTTTTTTTTTTTCCTCTGGAGGCTGAGGCAGGAGAATCACTTGAACCTGGGAGGCAGAGGTTGCAGTGAGCTGAGATTTCACCACTGCACTCCAGCGTGGGTGACAGAGCGAGACTCCGTCTCAAAAAATAAAACAAACAAAAAAACCCAAAACAACAACAACAAAAAACCGAAGAAAATATACTGTCCCAAGACTTACAAAGAACTTTCACAAAATCACGTGATGGTGCTACCAGTTGCACAGAGAGGGCAAAAAGAAACAGGGGAGTAGAGAGGCCAAAGGCACGCCAAGCCCAGCCTCAGGGCGAGAAGCCAGACACACATCAACCTCACGTCCAGTTCTCGTTGAGCCAAAGCTCACCAGAATTTTTTTTGTGTTGACCCCTGTTGCTGCAAACTGGGTCTCTTCAGCAAGTGTGAGCGATTCTGTGTGCTCCACAAAGTGCAGGCCCCAGAGAGGCCGGGCAGCACTCAGCGAGCTCAGAACATCCTCCGGAGGGTTCTGGGATTTATCGTCAACCTGTTTCTACAAAAATACAGCATTCTCCCCCCACCCCCAAATCTAGTGAATGGAAAGAGCCAGTGAATCGAGTTCCTACGACTTGAGATGTGGCTGCATCTGGAGGTGTTGCAGGAATCGTCAGTGGACCTCTGGGGGCCCAGACGTGCCCCCACCCATGCAGGACCAGTGTGGACGAGGCCGGCCAGAGCAGAGCAATGGGTGTGTGGCTCACAGTAAACCAGGCCCTCCCCGTGCTCCTGTGGCTCACATTAAACCAGGCCCTCCCCGTGCTCCTGTGGCTCACATTAAACCAGGCCCTCCCCGTGCTCCTGTGGCTCACAGTAAACCAGGCCCTCCCCGTGCTCCTGTGGCTCACAGTAAACCAGGCCCTCCCTGTGCTCCTCTCGGGAACACGGCCACAGAGAAGCACCTTTAATGGGTCCATGTCCTGGAGGAGAGACTGACAGTACCTTCGTCTGGACCATGCCGGGTCTCTGGTCCCTCAAGTGCTCCAGGGTTGCTGCGATATCAATCTCTTTAGCACCTGCAACAAACCACAAATTGGGCTGAGTTCAGAGCACAAGATAATCCATGCCACATCTGTCAATCTCCTGCTAGCCACGTTCCCTCTGGGCTGAGAGGCCAATTGAAAATTATTACACTCATCCCTCAGCAGGCTGGCAGGCAGCTGCAATTTCAGTGTTCATATAGAAGACGAAGGCAGGGGCAGCTTTCATTAGCATTAATTCCAGAAAGCTGGGCTGAAAAATGGTTATAAGATGCTCATACAGATACTTACCAATAGCAGGCCGTCGCCATCAGAAACCAAAGCTGGTTTTCTTTTCTTTTTTATTTTTTTTTTTGTTTGACACTTCAGGGAATGTCGTAAATCATAGGGAACCACATATAAACTTTACCTTTGATTGCATAGGATTACTTTTTCATTTAAAGAAATAAAAAATCAGATTAATTTAGATTAATGGACTTAACCTTAATATTGGCTTTTAACTGTAGAGTTTCCTGCTTTTTAAACTCTAAGGTTCCACGTTTTGGGTCTGAGTAAAGGTTACTGAGTAAATGGCTACTCCCAGCTCGGCAGTTCACCGAAAGCTCCATCCTCCTGTAGACAGCACCGATCTCACGGCAGGTGTTGCTGGCTGCACTCAAATCATGCTATTTAAGTTTTAAATTTTAAGCTAATAATTAATTCAGCACATATTCTTGTTTTTCCATTTTGCTAGGTTCTTTAGTAGACAGATAATGAGCAGGACAGGGTCCCGACCTCTCCAGCGTGTTGCAGGTGAGAGGGGGAGACAGGACACAGCCGCCAGGATGAGAAACACGGAGAGGTGTGGGATGAGGAGCAGGAGGCACCTCTGAAGCGGGTCAGAATCCCACAGGGAAACCCACATGGGTGCCAGGCACTTCATGTCCCCTCTACCACGTCCCCTCTACCACGTCCCCTCTACCGAACACGGTGAACTGAGAACCGTGGTCACCCCAGTCGCAGATGAGGAAATGGAGACATGGCCAACAGTGTGTCCAAGCCACAGAGAGAAGGAAGCCGCAGTCATTGGAACCCTGACTACCATGGGCAGGACAGTGCTGGCCAAAGACCTGAGGAGGCTCAGGTGGCCCAGAGTCAGGTGGGCCCCGGGCCTTTCTCTCTGGCCGTAACCTGAGTGCACACCACATTCCTCACCCAGCCAATCAGGAGAGCAGGTTTAAAATTCCTAAGGTTCCTCAATTTCCTTTCCCTGTGGTTCTGCAGCTTCATAGGGTGGCAATTGAAAAGTCAGTGCGGGCTCGGGCTCCAGGATCATCCCAGCAGGGTAGTGGGTGCCTGCAAAGCACCTCCAAGTCACAGGGCCTGCTTCAGAGCCACAGGCAGCCGGAGGGAAAGGCAGGGGTGACAGGGAGGCTGGGGAGGACACGCGCTGGAACCAAATGTCATATTTGCATGAAAGGAGAACAAAGCAGGTGGCACAGAGAATCTGGCCATCAGGACAGCCCTGCAGTGGCTCCACCAGGGAGGCCCGGCACGAGATGACCACCCCACCTGCCCTGCCTGGCTGGAGGGTCTCCCCACCCTTGAACACAGAAGGTGGAGACATTGGCATCCCCCAGCAGGAACAGGGCTTGTGGTGATGGGAGCCACTGTCGGGGCTAAGCTGGCCGTCCCTCCAGCTCCCATCCTCTCGCTAAAGGACCCCATTCTCCTGGGCAGGGAAGACCATGAGGGCCGCCACCTTTTAAGCCAGGCCACTGCAGGCAGGAAAGGAGCCTCTCTCTTGGGGCAGCCCCTGTGAGCTCAGCCACCAGGGAACTAGCTGGCAGTTCATGTGGGTGGAAGGTGAGGTCAGGTTCACAGGTTTCCTTAATTGCTCCTCTTTGGGTCTCCAAAGGCCTCAAAAGTCGACAAGGCCACAGTAAATACAATCTTGTTTTAAAAGAAATCCATAAATTTAAAACAGCCTGACACGAACGGGTGAGTTTGCCAAATGGTAGAGAGGAAGGGAGGAAGCTGAAGGGAGGAAGCCGAAGGACCCCTCCTGCAGCTACAACTGTGGCGGCCGAGGATGCCGCTTCCTCTCCTCCTCCTCTCACGGGCACTCCGGCAGTTGTGCTCACATAGCAGAATCATGGCAGAAACAATGCAGGGGGACTGGCCTCTCTGAGACAAGCTTGTCTTATGAAAGTCAAGTCCCTGCATGGAGAGCGTGAGGTTAGTCTCAGTGCCATGGCACGAACGTTCGTGCTTCAGCCAAAAAAACTCCTCAGAAACGCCCACATCGTCTGTTGCACCGTGACTGTACCTTTGGTAGGAGCTGTGGCTTCTGCACACATTGTCCCCAGAACTTTGCTGCAGTTTAAATGTGAAAAATACCACAACCGTAGGCAGAAGGATAAATAAGCTGCAATTCACAGCATCTTTCAAGCATCTCAAGTTGGTATAAAGGCTCAAGCTAAACAGAGACCCCAGATGGGGCTTGGGGCTCACCCAAAGGAAGGCCACTGGCCAACATGCACTCCACAGACACTGTGCACCCCACAGCCAGCACACACCCCACAGCCACCGCACACCCCACACACCCCACAGCCACCACACACCCCACAGCCAGCACACACCCCACAGCCACCACACACCCCACGGCCACCACACACCCCACACACCCCACAGCCACCACACACCCCACAGGCACCGTGCACCCCACAGCCAGCACACACCGAACAGCCAGCACACACCCCACAGCCAGCACACACCGAACAGCCAGCACACACCCCACAGCCAGCACACACCCCACAGCCAGCACACACCCCACAGCCAGCACACACCCCACAGCCACCACACACCCCACAGCCAGCACACACCCCACAGCCACCACACACCCCACGGGCACCGTGCACCCCACAGCCAGCACACACCCCACGGGCACCGTGCACCCCACAGCCAGCACACACCCCACAGCCAGCACACACCCCACAGCCAGCACACACCCCACAGGCACCGTGCACCCCACACACCCCACAGCCAGCACACACCCCACAGCCAGCACACACCCCACAGTCACCATGCATCCCACAGCCAGCATGCATCCCACAGCCAGCATGCACCCCACAGCCAGCACGCACCCCACAGCCGGCATGCACCCCATGACCACCACACACTCCACGGCCACCACATACCCCCCAGGAACCATGCACTCTATGGCCACTGCACACCCTGTGGCTACTGATCACATACCCCACAGTCACTGCGCACCCCATGGTCACCACACACCCCAAATTCTGCTGGATTGGCTCTTTAGAAATCATCCAGAAGAAATGGCAAGACGTTTGCTGTTTAACTACCACGTGTAAAAAACAGTAACATAACTAAATAGCTTCCCGATAAAAGTAACACAGTATTTCTATGTACAAGGAAACCTGCCCTCTCATTTACAAAGGAAGTCATTCTGCAAAGCAGCTGGCCGCGTGAATAACAGCTCAGAAACTGGGAATGTATCAGCTCCATCTAACACTGGGTGTTGTAACTCCTCACACATCCCGACTGCTGACCTCAGCACGATGCTGACCTGGACTGAGTGGGGAGGGGACAGGCCGAGGTGCAGGACCAGGGAGGCTCCGTGTGCTGGGGCCTCACATCCACGTTTAGAGCACACTGTCTATCTTCCGCTGTTCGCTGCTGGGATTGGAAACCAGGTTCTAACACACAAAATGTATTATAACTAGTCTTGTGTAATTAAAAATGTAAGGTGTCTATTGGCTTTTAAGAAATTTTCCCAACACCAAAAAAGGTGAGTTAAGGCAGGAGTGCTGGGGTTGCCGACAGACGCCGAGTTGTGTCAGGTGACACAGGGAAGATCGAGCTACAGAGCTGAGGTGTGGGTTTCCGCTCTGCACCCTATGCTGGGCGTGGTGGGGAAGCTGGATGGGCCAGCCTCACCTCTGGAGGGGCTTTCCTCCCGTTTCCAGGGTCCAGTGAGGGTCCAGTGAGGGTCCAGTGAGATGATGCATGATTACGTGTAATTTACAAAACGCATTTGATACTCAGGCGACCTCACAGATCTCGTGAGCAAACTCTTCTGGGAGAGGGTGAGATCCAATCAGTTATGTTCTCTGAAGCCTTACAGGCACGAGGACAGCAGCAGCTTCTACGGGGATCCCTCAGCTCTCTGTCTCAGGAGTCATGAACCTCAGGAGAAGCAGGTGTGGTATAAATAGTCTGATTCAAGAGACAGGGAGCTCTCAGCCTTCCCAAGATGTCACGTTCAGGGTTCATCTGGGCCACAGAGTTAAAACCTCTGTCCTTTAGTTGGCTTAGGGTACTTGCTTTTAGTCCCTGAAACTTCTTTTTTAAAACGACTTTCAACGGCAATGTCACCTGAAGGGCTGTGTGTATGATTGTGCTAGTGTGGAATCCTGGGCGACCGTCCCTCACTGGCAACTGCCCTCCTAAATTCTGGCCGGAGCCATGAAGCCGTCAGGAGCTGTAGCAGGTGCGGGTGAGGAAGGGGCTCTCCCTCCACGTGCACTGATCTCTGGAGATGGTCATCGCTGGCAGCTGCCTCCCAGAACAGCGGCGTGGTCCTCAGATAAAATGCGATGGATAAAGTCTCTCTTATTTCACGACATTGTGGCTCCCTCTCAGACTGTGGTTTGTGAGGAAAAGTGAAAAAAGGAAGGAGAAAGACGCGCCGGGTCATCCCCAGACAACATGGGGAGAACTGGGCTGAAATACAGAACGACACGGGAGCATGCCTCCAAATCGCAATGAGTCCAAGACCAAAACTGAAGAGCAGAGGAAACGGAGTTAATGCTTAAAAAGTGTGTGGCACCAACATTAGGTCCGTAATGGATGTATTAGTAAAATCAGCTGTCTGCTGTGGATAGCTCCTGCTTCTTGCATGCTAGAATTAAGAACAATTCCTTACTTGAAGTGTGGCAGAGAGAGAAGCTTTCATAGAACCCATGCGTGAAATCTTTCATAAGGGACAGACTCTGGACAGCCAGGCTCAGGCCAGGCGTCGGGTCCTGCCTGCTCTCGTGCCCTCCTGAGCATGGGTGCAGCCAGGCCGGGCACCAGATCCTGCCCACTCTCGTGCCCTCCTGAGCATGGGTGCGGCCAGGCCGGGCGCCAGATCCTGCCCACTCTCGTGCCCTCCTGAGCATGGGTGCGGCCAGGCCGGGCACCAGATCCTGCCCGCTCTCGTGCCCTCTGGAGCACGGGTGCGGCCAGGCAGGGCAGGGGCACAACGCTGGCATTGGTAAAGCACCTGCTGGGTGGGCATGTGTCCCCCTTCACTTGGCTTTTCTTGGTGTCGAAGATTCACTTAAAGCCTCCACTGCATAGAAAGCTCCCTCTAGTGCATTTAAAGTAGAATTCTCTCTGGAAAAATCCAATTTTGCTGACAAGGTGAAGGAGCAGCTAATAAAAGTGAAATTCCAGGTAAACGGAAAGACCCAGTGGTGTGACGCTCACATTGAAAAGCCTGCAAACAGTCGAGGAGTCAGAGCACACGCAAAGAAAATCCGGATGGAAGGAAAGAAAGGAACCTTAACGATGGTTACCGGGGACAGAGGGTGGGTCCACAGAGAAGTTCCAGACGTTTTCCACCTAAGAAGCATCGTGGTGATTCAAACACCAGGAAATGAATAGACTCAGTGGAGCCTCTTTCTGCTACTTGATGAGGTTTAATTTGAGTTGTCAGTGTTGGGAATATACAGGGAAGTGATGAATGGACTCAGTGGAGCCACTTTCTGCTACTTGACCAGGTTTGAGTTGTCAATGTCGGGAACGTACACGGAAGTGACGCAGGCTGCCATCTTGGCCAGCACCTCAGTGTGGTGAGCGCTGGCTGAGTTGGTTTCTTGTTTGGATTGGGCTGCACCCTCATGCCTGGGACACCCAGGAAGACCCACCTCTCTTGCTGTTAGTGGACCGGGGAGGGAGCCACAGACACCAGGCTCTGCATGCTCCGCTGGCACCTGAATGGCCGCTGGGTACCATGCCGTGCCTAGCTCAGCAAATGTAAATCGTTCTCATCATTATTTTCTAATTCACTCAGGGCTCATTGGGTTAAAAGTTTATACATTGGTTAAATACATTTTTAAGACAACAGATGGTTTTTTTTAGCTTTAGAGAAAAAATGTTAACCATTAAACAAAAGCCATTAAAAGAATATTAGTATTAAAGTATTAAAACTATTTGTCACAATGAAAGAATCCATCTGAAGTTAAAGAAAACCAAGCAAATATGCTACTGGTGTCTCTTTACAAGGCCTGTTTGATTTCTCCTGTACTCTGGCTCTTGGCTGACCGAGCCATGTGATTCAGCTCATGGCCCTAGACCACATCCTCCCAGTAAACAGAGTGAACGCGGACGGATGGGGTGTGCTGGGAGGACCATTGTCACCGTCTCTCGACTGTCATTCTTCCGCGTGGCTTCCAGCAGCCTGTTCATGGATAATAACTGGATGAGCGCACATAAGTTTTATTACAATTTTACTCAGAGGTTTTGCAGACGGCAGGGATGCAATGTATTCTTTTTTTCTTGAAAGTGAAAAAGACAATGTGTGCCAAGCGTTCAAGAGAGAGAGGCCTTTACTTGCAGGAGAAAATTTTCTCAACTCCACCCTCTGGAAGAACTGAAGAAAAGCTTGGTCCTAACTAAATGCATTCGAATTAAGGACACATGGTGATTATTACGAATCCAGATAAGGAACGAAGTGGAACAGTTCCTGTGCCCTGGGAGGCGCAGAGCTCCTCACTCACCCAGGCTGGGATATTTCTGCTTTGTCTGGGATATTTTCATGTGCACACGCACATGCACACACCCAAACAACACACACACCCACACTCATGTCATACATATGCACACGCACACACACACACAGGCATACACACACCACACAATACACACCTACACTCACGTCATACATACGCACATGCACACACACACATATACACACAGGCATGTGCACACCACACAACACATACCCATACTCACATCATACATATGCACACGCACACACACACAGGCATGCACACACCCAAACACATTCACACTCATGCCATACATACGCACATGCACACACATATACACACAGGCATGCACACACCACACAATATACACCTACATCCACGTCATACATATGCACATGCACACACACACATATACACACAGGCATGCACATACCACACAACACACCCACGTCATACATACGCACATGCACACACATACAGGCATGCACACACCACACAACACACACGTCATACATATGCACATGCACACACACATATAGGCATTCACATACCACACAATACTCACAGCCACACTCATGTCATACATACATGCACACACATACACATGTAGGCACACACCCAAACACACACACCCACACTCACGTCATACATACGTACACACAGGCATGCACAGACCACACAACACACCCACACTCACATACACACATGCACACACATGCGTATACACACAGGCATGCACACACCACACAACACACACACCCACACTCATGTCATACATACGCACATGCACACACATATACATACAGACATGCACACACCACACAACACACCCACACTCACGTCATGCATATGCACATGCACACACACACACACGGCATGCACACACCCATTCACACTCACGTCATACATACGCACATGCACACACGTACACATGCATACACACACCCAATCACACGTCATACATATGCACATGCACACACACAGACGCATGCACACACCAAAACACACACCCCATGTCATACATATGCACATGCAGGCACACACACATGCACACACCCAAACATGCACATCCCACACTCACATGTCGTACATACACACGTCCACACACATATACACATGTGTGCACATGCCCACACTACACTCACACCTCACACTAATGTCATACATACAAGCACACATACACATGCACATGTCCATAATATGCACACCCCACACTTCATACATATGCACACACATGCACACAGATATACACACAGGCATGCACACACAACACACCCACGCTCACATGTCATACATATGCACATGCACACACATATACACACAGGAATGCACATGCCCACACAACATGCACACCCCACGCTGACGTCACACATATGCACACACATGCACGTCATACATGTGCACATGCAGGCACACACATGCACACACCCAAACATGCACATCCCACACTCACATGTACATACACACGTCCACACACATATACACGTATGCACATGCTCACACTACACTCACACTCCACACTAATGTCATACATATGCACCTACAAGCACACATACACATGCACACGCCCACAATATGCACACCCCACACTTCATACATATGCACACACATGCACACATGTATACACACAGGCATGCACACACAACACACACCCACGCTCACATGTCATACATATGCACATGCGCACACACATATACACACAGGAATGCACATGCCCACACAACAGGCACACCCCACGCTGACGTCACATGCACACACATGCACAATGTCATACATATGCACATGCATGCACACACATATACATAGGCATGCACGCATCCACACAAGATGCACACAGCACACTCGTGTCATACACACACACACAGATATACACACAGGCACGCACACACTAACATGCACATCCACACTTATGTCATACATACATGCACGCATACATACACAGGCGTGCACACACCACACAACACACACACCCCACTTATATAGGTCATCCATATGCACACACACATACACACAGGCATGCACGCACCACAGAACACTCACATCCTACACACATGTACACACACACCGACACCCCACACTCTCACAATACACCCCACATCACACATGCACATCCATTATTCCTACATTCAGGATCACACACATCATACACACACACACACAGAACACTCACAGCTCACACTGCACATTCCACACCCCATATCACACACTCATACGCTGCACACATGCACACAGCCACGTGCATGCACACACGTACACACGGGCATGCATACGCCCACACACCCACACCCATCACACACACATATGCACACACTGTCCTGGGCCTTTGGCTGAGTTTTTACTTCACATCTTTCCTGGATGATCTTAACTATGATCTTAACTAAAGAAAATTATAAGCAGGATTTTTTTTGCTGACCTTCCAGATAAATTATATGGTCTATGTTGCGACACCTTGCTGGGATCAAAGGAGGCAAATCTGCATCTTATTCACTTGAAAATCAAGTAGATCAGAATCTTAACAAACTAGCTACTTCTTATGTTTTTCTTTCCTTTGAAGAAATTCTAAATCCTTCTTTTGGAGAAACTGAGATGCCTCCAGATCCTTATAAAAAATGTAAGTTAAACAAAATGTAGAAGTGTATCAATAAGTACTGTCGCTTTAAAGTCACCATCCCCTAATACTCCAGGAGGACAGGGAATTGTGCAAAATATCCTGGTAAGTTTCTATTGACTGCTGGACCATCCCATAATACTGTTGAGGTGTTGGCAGCATCAACGCGGAGACGCCGGACCTCCGCACCCCTGTGCAGGCCAGCACAGCTTCACAATTCAAGGGGGGATTGTTAAAAGGGAAAGACGAATATGATGGCTCCGCAATTCCGAGTCCCGTCTGTGTGTGAACACATGCACGTTGGTGCAACGCAGTGCCCACTGCAGTTTGCTGCCACCCCACCCACCTGCCCTGCACAACCAGTGCCAGGGCACCGGGGCAGGACCTAGACGCAAACGCAACGTCTGTGCTGACAGAAGAGGTTTGGGAACGGCATGAGAGCCCCAAGGCAGGGGAGTGCTGAGGTACATCCTGGAGCGTCCGTGTGATGGGGTAGGGCACGCAGCCATTCCCGGGTCGGTGCAGAGCACACACACCCACACGGGGAGCTCCAGAATGTGGCTAGGCCCTCGACACCTACATCAGAATCAACACGCATGTGCGGTAAGTGGCATTCAGGAGGCGTCTGCAGCTGAGTAACGATCACACCAAACTGTGAATATTGAACACGTGGAAGAGAACAGGGGGCCCGCCCAAGGCAACCCTTCTCATGCTGCCTGGAACACGCACACACCACTTGCACCTTTAACTTGAAAGGTGCTCACACACTGGTCCAGCGGGGATGTGTGACGAACGCAGCCAGCTCCCCTCCCAGGCCGCACTGACCACTGGTATTGCTGCTCCTGGGGGCCCGGCCTTTATGGGGGTCTGGTGGGATCCCTCCTGCAAGGGCACAGGCCAGGCTCTCCTCCCCCTTGCTCCTGCAGGGCCAGCAGCTGCCTTGGTCCCCCTGAGTCTATTTTGGGTTCAGAAAGTGCCTGGGCTGGGGACAAGGCCAGTTACACATTGACTCAGTTCCGTGGCTTATAGTGCAAGCACGGAGACTTTGTCCCACGCCTGTGGGCTCATGGCGAAGGACACTTTGCACCATTTGACCTCAGAAACAGGAGAAACGGAAGCACAGGGGAGGCCGAGGAGGGAGCCGAGCGGCCGTGTGACACTGCACGGGATTGCTGCCCTTCCCACACGCAAGTTCTGTCTCACGTAGTTGCTGTGCGTCTGGAAGAATCTTGCGTGAGGATTACTGATTCCACGGGACAGCGTGCGACCCCCTGCCGCACCCTGACTCCATCGGGGGACCCCCAGCATCCTACTCAACACCACGAGGGAGCCCCACTGCCAAACGGCCAGGCTGCACGAGCCTGGATTTCAGGCGCCAGGAAAGGACGCGCGGGACCCACTGCCTCTGGGGACAGCCCCTCAGGGTCTGGACGGAGGATGTTGGGCCTGAGGGCTGGGCAGATGCTCTGGGACGATGCTCTGGGAGATGCCTCCAGGACAATAGGGAGACCCCTGCAGCCCTCCGCACGGGCCCCTCGAATCCCAGGACAGGGAGTGGCAGAGCACGCTGGTGGGGGCTGGACGAGCAGAGGAACGAGGGAAGAAGGATGGAGTGGGTAGGTGTGAGAGGAGGGGAGACGGAGTGGGGGACCACAGACTGTGTGGGGAGGGCTGCACCACAGGAAACGGAGCAACCAGGCCGTGAGCAGGATGTGCACAGAAGAGGAAGGAGAGGATCCAGCGACTGAGACGGAGGAGTGACTGCTGGGCAGCAGGGAGCAGAATCAGGCAGGGGAGTGCGCACGCTGGGCCAGGTTGGACTGTGGAGCTGTGTCTGCAACCGGAACCTCGGAGGGCAGGACTTTGATCCCCTTCTGGATTTCCAAATAGGAGTTTGAACAGAAACACGTGGACTCAGGGACCAGTGCTTGTGGCGTGCCCTGAGGGCGACACAACTGCCCCCACAGGGCTGTGGCCCCCCAGCCCCGTCTCTCTCCTGTGTTCTCTCCCACATCCTCAGCGGCTGCCTGCTGCCAGCTCCCTTGCTGTGGCCTCGTCCAGCTCCTGCTGGTGTGGTCTGACCCCTAAATGTGTGCCAGCAAGGCCTGCGTTGGAGGGAGGGGAGGGCCTGGATGGGCCTGGATGGGCCTGGATGGGCCTGATGGGCCTGATGGGCCTGATGGGCTGGTGCCAGCACCCGGGACCAAGGAGGGAGCTTGCAGAAGGGACGGCCCTCGGCCAGGTGGGACCTGAACGACATCTTTTGGCATCCAATGGGCCCGAGGTGTCTGCGTGTCCATGAGGAGAAGCAGAGGACTGCCCAGGTGAGGACATCAGACCCTGGAGTGGGTGAGGAGCCCCTGCAGCCAGGCTGTGTGAACCCTGGCTCAGCAGGGCCGGCCTGACCCCTTGCAGGTGGGAGACCCATGAGCTGGTACTCAGTGAGGACGGCCGCATGCACAGGGATGAAGACCCCCAAGGAGACCATCGAAGGATGGTGGGCAGTGCCACCCACACGGACACCCAGAGTGGGTTTCCCAAGACCAGTGGGTCTCACACTGTCCACACGCTCCCACCTGGCGATCAACACCAGGGCCCGCCCGTGCCCCGCCGGGGTGGCGTCAGCCACACCCCTGGGTCAGCTGCACCCCTGGACCGCTGCTCCAACCAGTGTCCATCGTCTGCCCCTTACACGGGACAGGGCACTGCAGTCCGGCCCAGGAACCTGGGGACACCTCACGCCCTACATCCCGCACTGTTTCTCTTGCACCAGAAAAGCTCAGGGGAATGAAAGGCACGGAAAACAAACAACGCGCAGTGGACGAGGCCCTGCTGCTGCCCGACGGAAGGCAGTTCCTCCCTGGAAGAGAAAGGGGCAGACAGGCTCCCTCTCCCCTTCCCTTCTCCCACCTCACCCAATTCTGGGCACTGTCTCAGCCTGAAACTTGCCTGAGCGAGACAAGAGACACCGCGGGCCGAACGTGCCTGTGAGGTCCCTTTCCCGCTGACACTTCGTGTTTTCACATTTCAGCCAAACATAAAAGCGAGACGTCTCCCGCCCAGCTTTCCCGTTTCTGCCCAACCCTCGCGTCCCTCTAAGTCTTGTCTGCAGAAGGCCGAACCCCATGTACCTGCACATCCTTCCCTTGGTGCCCAAATGTGCGGCTCTGTCCAGCTCAACCCTCTGCTGGGCCCCGCGGCTGAGCCGGCCTGTTCTTCAGTTCCAGCTCCATCCCCCAGCTCTCTCCGTCCTGCACTGCCCAGATGGTCCCCCGGCTGTCTGGTTCTGCACTGCCTGGCCATGCCATCCCCTCAGCCCTCTGGTCCTGCACTGCCTGGCCGGTCCCCCAGCACCTGCCTGGGTTCTCCCACTTCCCTGTAGACTCCAGGCTGTGCCCAGAGAGAGCTGAGCTCAGTGGCCCAGGCCCTTCACCATTGGCCCTCAGTTTCCTCTTCCTCCAGTAGTTTCCATGACAGCCCCAAACGAACTCCCCAGCTAAGCTGCCCCTCTGTCCCTGGAGCCCTGGAACACACCACGCTGTGCCTCTGAGCACCATCCCTGGGGTCGTGTGCCTTCCACCATCCTCCCTCTGGGGCCTTGAGCCTTTGCAGACTGAGCAGGTTCTGCATCTGACCCTGGCTGGCCGGAGGCCTTGAGGTAAGTCACCCAACCTCCCAGAACTGCTTCCTCAGCTCGCAACAAAGTGGTCAGAACGGACGGCCCCTAGGGCCCCTCCATTTGGTGAAATGCGTTCTGTGGGTCTGTTCTGCGGGTCTCCTGAGCCCCGGCCCGTGAGTGAAGCTGCTGTCTCTACATCTGGGAGTGTCCTTGTCTGCTCCCCACCACCCTGCAGCCACAGACCCCTTACCTGTCTCTCGGCAGAGCAGGAAGATGCGGCGGGAGGATGGGGCTTCCCTGTTTTACTCTCGGAACCCGTGCCGGGCAGGCAGCAGGTGCCAAACCGGCGTCAGCATGGACCCAGCATGCAGTGGACGCTGCCCTGCCACCAGCTGGAGCCACACTTTCACGGTTTACCCTGGCATCTGCCAGAGAAGGAATGGACCAGTGGGACTCCAGAGAGGACAGACAGTGGGGGATGTGCCCTGGGGAGGGGAAGGCTGCGCCCCCCACGCCACAGAAAGGAACCTGCAAAGCCCGGAGTCCTGGGGCCGAAGGATCTGGCGTGACCCACCAAGGGGGACTGGCAGTGGCCAGCCCTGGGACAGCTCTGGGCTAAGGCAGCCACCCAAGGTCTTTCTGTCTAAAGCATCTTACTGACGGCTGTGTGAGACCCGATCAGGAGGGGAAAATGGAGCGAGGAGACCAGCACAGGAGGGGTGACAGGGCTGGGCCCGGGGAGATGAGAAGAGGGTGAGGGTGCAGTCAGGAGCCACCGTAGTGCCACCTTGGAGCCGTGTGGCCCACCAGGACCCGCTGTGGCGGCGGGAGTGGCTTCCAGCTTCACCGCCTGGCGTAGCCATGGTGGCTATGTCACGCAGCTGGTACAACTGAAGAGCTGACTTGTAAACTTTATCCAATTTTAGCGACTCTAAGGAACCACATGTGGCTACTATACAAAACAAGGCGGCTCTGGAGGGCGGCTGGCCTTCAAAGTCCGGGGAGCCATAAAACATGATTCCGCAAAGACGTTCTGCTGTCACCACGCACAGCAGATCAGGACCCAGGTGCTCCCACGTCACCATACACAGCAGATCAGGACCCAGGTGCTCCCACATCACCACACACAGATCAGGACCCAGGTGCTCCCGCTTCACCACGCACAGCAGATCAGGACCCAGGTGCTCCTGCATCACCACGCACAACAGATCAGGACCCAGGTGCTCCCATGTCACCACGCACAGCAGATCAGGACCCAGGTGCTCCCGCTTCACCACACACAGCAGATCAGGACCCAGGTGCTCCCGCATCACCACACACAGCAGATCAGGACCCAGGTGCTCCCGCATCACCACACACAGCAGATCAGGACCCAGGTGCTCCCACATCACCACACACAGATCAGGACCCAGGTGCTCCCACGTCACCACGCACAGCAGATCAGGACCCAGGTGCTCCCGCATCACCACGCACAACAGATCAGGACCCAGGTGCTCCCGCTTCACCACACACAGCAGATCAGGACCCAGGTGCTCCCGCTTCACCACACACAGCAGATCAGGACCCAGGTGCTCCCGCTTCACCACACACAGCAGATCAGGACCCAGGTGCTCCCGCATCACCACACACAGCAGATCAGGACCCAGGTGCTCCCACATCACCACACACAGATCAGGACCCAGGTGCTCCCGCTTCACCACGCACAGCAGATCAGGACCCAGGTGCTCCTGCATCACCACGCACAACAGATCAGGACCCAGGTGCTCCCATGTCACCACGCACAGCAGATCAGGACCCAGGTGCTCCCGCTTCACCACACACAGCAGATCAGGACCCAGGTGCTCCTATGTCACCACGCACAGCAGATCAGGACCCAGGTGCTCCCGCTTCACCACGCACAGCAGATCAGGACCCAGGTGCTCTTGCACACGCTTGAGGCGATGGGCTCTCTGCTCCATAGCCCCTCTCACTTCCCACAGGCAGTCTTCCATCTACTACTGGAACCTGCCCTTAAAAGTTAAGAAAATATAGGAGGAGATCTACGAAAAGATAGGAGAAGATATTTGTGACGCTGGATTTGGCCAAAATATCTTGGGTATGATACTAAAAGCACAGGAAAAAAAAAAAGAGAAAAAAAAATATTTTTTGAGGTATGTTTCTCTCTTGTTTCCCAGGCTGGAGAGCAATGGCACGATCTCAGCTCACTGCAACCTCCACCTGCCGGGTTCAAGTGATTCTCCTGCCTCAGCCTCCCTAGTAGCTGGGATTATAGGCACCCACCACCACACCTGGCTAATTTTTGTATTTTTAGTAGAGACTGGGTTTTGCCATGTTGGCCAGGCTGGTCTCGAACTCCTGACCTCAGGTGATCCACCTGCCTCGGCCTCCCAAAGTGCTGGGATTACAGGTGTGAGCCACAAGAAAAAGCTTTTTAAAAAGATAAACTGGACTTCATCAAAATTGAACACTTGTGTAACAAAGACACTATCAAAAGAGTAAAAAACCCTGACGTAATGGGAGAAAATGCTTGCAAATTACGTATATGATAAGGGAGTAGTATTCAGAATATATAAAGAACTCTTAGAATTCAACAAGAAAAAAACTGAACAGCCCACTTCAGAAATGGGCAAGGGACTTGAAATGTCTGTTTTGCTCAAGTTGATACACGAATGGCCAATAAGCCATTAAAGGATGTTCAGCGTCACTAGTTGTTAGGGAAATGCACATTAAAACCACAGTGAGATCCACTCACATCCACTGGGATGGCTGTAATCAAACAGCCAAGAGGTAAAGAGAATTACGGTCGATGCGGCCGTTCCGCCCCAGGGACAGCTCCAGGGATGCGAGTGGACATCTGCAGATCCACATTCACAGCAGGAATTCTCACAACAGCCCAAAGCTGGAAACAATGGCAATGTCCATTAATACCCAAATGAATCCTCAAAGTGTGGTCCATCCGTGCCATGGAATATTAGTCAGTCATAAAAAGGAAGTTAGTGCTGACACACACCACAACACAGGCCAACCTTGAAGGCATTATGCAAAGTGACATACACCAGTCACAGAAGCACAGACGTCGCATCACTCCACTTAGATGAGGTACGCAGTATAGTCAGATTCATGGAAACAAAGAACGGAAATGATCCCTCCCCACAGGCGAGGAGATGTGTATCCACACACACAACAGTACCCGGGTCCAGTCGCTGAGTCTGAGAGCTGGGGCTGGATCTACACCTGTGTGGACACCCCACCATCCACTCACATTCATGCCATGAGGTTACTTAGGAACGTACTCCTAACTAGCTGAAGTTTAAAGCTCACTCCAGCACAGGCTCGCAAGCCGTGGGGATTCATGCTGGAACACAAAATTCCCAGTCTGCGGCTCCTGCCAGACAAAAGAAATGAGTCCCCCCAGACACACTCTGCATCTTGTCAACAATCACAGCCGCGGGGGGGCCATATGGCATCTGCTTGGCACAGCCTCCATGGCACCTGGGGCCCCACAGGCACCCCCTTCCAGCCCAGGCGCAGACCCTGGTGGGAATGCTGTGGCAGCTCGGCCACACTTCTCGGCCACTGCATTTCTGTGCTGGCCCCTGGGGAGTGAAGCCTGACCCCACCTGGCATAGGCTCAGCCGACCTGATCTCTGGGGAGCCCCCCCCCAGTGCTGGTTGCTCCTTGTCCCTTTAAAAAATTTTGGGGGATGTAATCCCAGCACTTTGGGAGGCCGAGACGCGCGGATCACAAGGTCAGGAGATCGACACCATCCTGGCTAACACGGTGAAACCCCGTCTCTACTAAAAAATACAAAAAAACTAGCCGGGCGAGGTAGCGGGCGCCTGCAGTCTCAGCTACTCGGGAGGCTGAGGCAGGAGAATGGCGTAAACCCGGGAGGCGGAGCTTGCAGTGAGCCATGATCCGACCACTGCACTCCAGCCTGGGTGACAGAGTGAGACTCCGTCTCAAAAAAAAAAAAAATTGTGGGGGAGTAGAAAAATACCCTCAGTAAGTGAGGTCACTGACAAAAATGTAAATGTAAAAAGCACAACCTTGGACAATATCTTGCTTGAAAAATACATTTTTTGCTACATGTGAGCAAAGCCCTTCAATGAGAGAGGAATAGGCTACCTAAAAACAGATTCCGGTGCACTTATCTAGTATCGATGAGTTAGAAACGTATTTGCTGCAACAGAAATGCCATGTGCAAGCGCTTCACAGATTGGTGCCTACTTTCCCTCCACACAACCCTTTGCAGAACATGAACCTGTTGACTTTCATTCCAAACTGCATCATTGTCTACTTGCTGCTAAACTAGACAGTGGAGAAAGAACTTCAACTATTCCAAGTTGGCTTTTAAAGGCCCTTAAACTAGGCCCAAAGGCCTTAATCCCTGACAGGCTGTGTGGACAAGTGCCACTCTGCTGTCTGCGGCCACAGCTGGTGGAGCTGAAAGCACGCAGAGGCCCTGCATGCAGGACTGGAGGACCCTAACATCAGCGCTGGCACTGCCCAGGAAGCTTGGGAAGGGCGTTCTCCGGTCTTCTGCCACACATTCCTTTACAGAAAAGAAAATGGGAAGAAAGGTTTCACGTCCAGGGCTCTGGGCCTTTGATCATTTGAGAAACGCTGGGTCTGCAACAGGGGCCTCCGGCTTCTCAGGCCAGACAAAGACGCCCGGCCACACGGGCAGGGCCTAGCCTGCACCAGAACAAAACCCCGGCGCCTCTCAGTGTGGAGGCCTGGGAAAGGCCCACCTCAGCCGGCAGAGGGGCCGCCTGCCCTTTGATCTCTCCTGAGACCATGGCCTGGGCCCCGGGTCAGGGAATTTCACACCGCACACACCCCAGGGAAAGAGGAGCAGGTCAAGAACAGGAGGGGGGTCACCAATCTCAGCAAAGGCCCCAAGCCAGCCCTCTCTGGCCAGTTCCACATGGCTGCATGTGTATTGTCCAAAGCTGAGCCCATCTCAAAGTGGAACTGACATTACATGCCACAATGGAGCCAGTGAACAGTGGCTCAGGTGCCTGGACAATATGCCAGCTCTGCCCCCCGCATCGGGGTCTCGAGGCCGGGACACACTTCTCCATGTTTCCTTCTCTGTGGAGTGAACTTGAGCCACTCAGAACCCAGGCTCCATCCCATCCTTGTGGAGATGCGCACTGGGGCCACCTGCATCCAGCTGCCTGCCCGTGCTTCTGGTACCTGGATGGGCAGGTTCCATTGGAAACACAGGTGCCCCCAGCAGCTCATCACGTCACATGTTCACAAACACAGGCTTGGTCAGAAACACATCAAATGATCTGTAACGTTCTGAAGATATTTTGGTTTAAGAGAAGGAAAATCTTTATGTGTGAGAGAAAGAAGGGAGGGCCCGTGATAAGGGGAGAAATACAAATTCCACGGATAGCTCTGAATTCCAATAGCTGTAAATTTGGAAAGAAAAAGAAATATTTGATAAGATACAGCAGCATTAATGGACAAGGAAAAATGGACTTTTAAATGACAAAAAGGATTGTGTCATGTCCAAAACAAACAAACAAAAAAGGATTAAAAGTATTACCAGAGTGTTTGCATTTTGTTTTTGTTTGCCCATTCCCACCACTAAACGAATCTTGGGTGTTTAAAATGATATTTGGTGGCACAAAAACTGATTTCATTTCTCCCCAGCAGCCAGTAAAGGATGCTGGTGGTGTCGGGTGGGTGTGGGGTGTGGGGCTGGGCTGCAGCCCTCCCCTCCACTGCAGGACGCTGGAGAACTCGCCCAGGCTCTCCAGTCCTTCTGCATAAAGTCATGGCTGTTGTTTTATCTTCATGCATTTATGTCTTTTTTTTTTGTTAACCAGAGGAAACTGAAGTAAGGAAAATGCTTATTTTAAAGTTGCTGGCATTCGTGGAAGTGCATAGAAACTGGTTTCTATGATCGATGCCTGCTCCTGTCACTGGGCCAGTGAAGAAGAATGGGATGTTCTGGAAGGTGGAGGTCTCCATATGAACACATATACGTGCGTGTGTGTTGAGACGAAGGGAATTGTTGATTCATGCTGGGAAAGAGACTGTGGGATGCTGCCATCTCAGTGCCTCCCACTTTCCATGGGACGCTAATGGGTATCGCAAGGCTGATGCAGACTCTTCTCAAGTAAGTGTCAGAGGCGCTGAGTCAGGGGAAGCTGGACACATCTCTCTGCCCCGGACTCCTCAGGGCCTCTCCGTGTGCACCTGCCCTGTGATGCTCAAGGAGCAGACTCAGTGCGTGCCTCCTCCCAAGCTCACCCGTCTGGGGAGCCCTCTCTCTGGCCCCGATTCAAAGAGACGACCTTAGAGGTTGGGTGTTCTGGAGACCACCTTTTGAGAAATGCCAGAGCTCAATCCCCATGCTTTTGTAGGAGAAAACTTGATCCCAGAGAGGTTAAAAGCTCTGTCCAAAGTGATAAACCTCATTGCTGGCAGAGCCGGACCCGTGTGCAGATCCGCTCTCCCATGCTGCTGCTGGACCCGTCCTCGCACCCCGTGCCTCACGTCTGAGACACCCCACGCTGTCTGCGCATGCTCCCGCTCTGCCAAACCTGTCCTCCCCCCCACCACGGGCCTCAGTCTGAGACACCCCACGCCGTCTGCGCATGCTCCCGCTCTGCCAAACCTGTCCCCCCTCCCCCACCACGGGCCTCAGTCTGAGACTCCCCATGCCGTCTGCGCATGCTCCCGCTCTGCTACATCTGTCCTCCTCCCACCACAGGCCTCAGTCTAAGACTCCCCATGCCCTCTCCGAGAGGAAAGCCTCCCATAGCACACACAGAGATTCCCTAGATAAGAAGGGCATTCACAAAAAGGGCTGAAAGGCTCATTTGAGATGGGGTGATTGACATTTGATGGCAATTACTAACGGATATTTTTAGTGTGACTCTACTGCAAATACCGTTTTAACAACAGTGAAGTTACATCGAATACTGGAGCGACGTTCTGCACTGCAAGGACACTGAAGGGCCCGAGGGTGGTTTCTCCGCGGCTGTGAGGTTAACGCTGCAGCGTGTGCGGCAAACACCTGTCAAGGACCCACCGTGTGCTCGGCACACAGAGGCAGGTAACGAAGGACCAGTCTCAGAAGCAAATGTGCTCGCTGCAAACCACCTTCCTATGGCCCAGCAGAGCGACAACAATCAGCGAATTTTTTCCGGGGCCTCCCGTGAACGCTGCACCCTACGTTGCCACAGCAACGCCATCCCAGCTCTGAGCCACAACAAAGCCGCAGTGTCTGCGTCTCACCTTTGGCCATCTTGTTGAGAACCATGTCGATCAGGACGTAGGTGCCGCTCCGGCCTGCACCGTCACTGCCAACAGAAGGAGAGAAATGACAGTTGCCGTCCACACGGAAGCCCGACCCACCGCACAGCTAGTGACAGTCCATTTCCTTCACGCTTAAGTGGGGCCGGCGAGAGGAAAGAAGGATGGCGGATGAGAGCGGGGGAGGAAGGACGCGGGCTGGGAGAATCCAAGTGAGGGAGAAGGGAGGCCGCTGGGGGCTTCCAGCCTCTGAGCAGCTGGTGGGACGAGCTGCTGTGCTCAGGTCTGTTTCCCTCTTGCTTGTTCCCACCTCTTTGGCCAAAGACGTGGAACATTTTGCCAGAACAAAATGAACTAAGTGTTGGACTGTGTCAGAGTTGATGGCATTTGTATAGAAGATATCTGCAAGGTGCTTTCTCTAGGGTTGCCGGGCAACCTCCTGAGCGGAGAGGTGCTGGGCGGCTGGACTCCACTGGCTCACGCAGGCAGGGACACTTTGGGCACATCCCCCTAGGCTGCCTGCCGCCCTTTCTAAACGCAGGTCCTCCCTTTCAGAAGGAGAAATTGACATAACAGTCGTTACTCAATCATATTCTTTAAAAAGCACTCTCATTTCATCTCTTTCTCATCCCACCAGCTATAATTGGAATATTTACCATCTGGGCTAGAATTGTAAAAATGTTTTGAATAATACCTCAACAGTAGCAAAGGAAAAAAAAAATCCCTTTTTTTTCTGGAAGAAGAGTAGCCTCAGCACCATCCTTTCCTCAGGAGGAATGTGTGAAGCCATTTCCTCCCCCCGTGCAGACACTGTCACCGGGTTGCACGAGTTTGAGAGGCCTACTTAAAAGTACATAGGGCTTGGGCTCACACCCACGACTGGCTTTTAAATGGAGGACCTTTTACGTTTACAATCCTAGCAAAATCAATTGTGACTTTCCGGAAAAAGAATAAATGTTTCCCTCTCAAGACTTCAAGAAAGACGTGACTACCCAGCAGATAGCACGCTTTCCGTTCTGCTTTCTATGCTGTCTATAATCCCAAGAAACGGTGGAACCCTAGAGGTGAGTTTTTGATCGTAAAGAATCAGTACATTTTGGCTTTAACCTGTTTCCTCAAACAAATGGTTGAAAAATGCTGTAGTTGGGACGGTAAATGTTTCAAAAACGTCTCGTTCATATCCTCACACCCTCACTGCATCACCAAGGAGCAGAAGCGGTCGGCCTGGGCCGCATGTAACCCTCACTGCTCATTTCAAAGGGCCGCGGCGAGCATTGTGGTTGCTGAGTGCGTTTCTCACTTGTCTTCTATGCACAGCATATATTCACATGAATATTTTAAGATCTACTACAAAAATCTTCCAACTAAGTGTAGCTTGTCTTGATACATTTGTGGGTAAAAGATGTTCTACTCTACTCTTTGAGGACAACAGACCATAATCTATTTTCATCCTCCTCTCTCATAGACAGGAATGCGCACACAAAACACACATGCCTCTTGATTGGATTTGACAGATTTGGTGTTTGTTCTTTGGAGACAGATTTCCTTTTTATTCCAGGCAGGAGGAACATTCTATAAGACACTTCTAGAAAAATGGAATATGAGTTCTTCACCAAAAGTAGTTGGGTATCAAGTCCAGCAGAGACAGTACTATTAGGTTGAGTTTTCGTTGCATAAAAATCTATTCTTAATGGTGTGGTTTTAACATACTTAAGGATACGAGTCACTGAATTTTTACCAAGAGGCCTGAACCCACATGATAAACTGGAGGTGGCTGTACCTCCTGTAATGACAGATTTCGTCCCTGTTCGTAACTGGTCCCCAGCATTTCTCACCATCTGCAGAGGGTTCTGAGCCTCTGCTGAACATCCTGGTGGCTGAGACAATGCAACAGGCTGAAAACATTGCCTCGATGTTTCTGTGTCACGGCACCATAGGGTTTAAGAACAAGTAAGGTGGCAGGATATGCTCATGGGTGAGTAGAAGGCAAGACACTGCACCGTGAGCTGCTAGAAAATGTGCTATGTGAGGCCAGGCACAGTGGCTCATGCCTGTAATCCCAGCACTTTGGGAGGCCAAGGTGGGTGGATCATTCGAGGTCAGGAGTTCAAGACCAGCCTGATCAAATGGTGAAACCTCCTCTCTACTAAAAATACAAAAAGATTAGCCAGGCGTGGTGGCGGGTGCCTGTAATCCCAGCTACTCGGGAGGCTGAGGCAGGAGAATCGCTTGATCCCAGGAGGTGGAGGTTGCAGTGAGCCCGAGATCATGCCATTGCACTGCAGCCTGGGCGATAGAGTTTAAAAAAAAAAAAAAAAAAAAGGAAGCCTTGTGCATTTTAGCAAAAAAAAGCAAGCCATTATATAGACATAATACAAGCAACGCCCAATTGTATTTACCCAAATGGCACAGAAAAGTAAGTTTATATGTTTGGTTTCCTTTAGAAGTGCCAGTTAGTTATAGTTATTAAGCAATTAGAAAGTTAAGCTTCTTGCATAGATTGTTTTTTGAGGTAGCCAAAACTTCTTAATTCATTAAAAGTTGTACTTGCCTGCAATGAACAATGATTGGACAAGAACGGCCCCTGTAGCACTTGTTTACTTTTCTGAAATAAAAAGAGAGATAAAAATTTTAGTTGTGTACTAAGACTTTGCGTTAATCCAAAACAACTATTAAAACAAAGCCCAAGGTCTGTGTGTTTGAAATCATTTTGCAATCGCTTGTTTTGACAGAGAAACTGAAAATTATACACATAATATCAAACATTTATTCTTCTTCTCAACATGACGTTATTAATCGGAGCTTTAAAACCAATGTTACCCCTTTACACTGCTTTCTCCTTTCAAGGAGGGGTGCCAGGCTTTGAACCAGTGGACTCCTGGCCCGTCCCGCCCGCCCCACCCCTGCAGGCTCTCCTCTTTCTGTTTCTGCTTATGTTGTCTTGACCTTTCGTTACACTACATCTTGATTCTTCACTAAAATTTTTGAATTTTGCAATTTATGCTCAACATTTCTTACGGTCCAGACATCATATTGGAAACTGTTATTTCTGTGCTATCTAAAAACAGCATCTTCAAGGGCATCGGTGACCTGTCAGCTTTTGGTAGGGATATCTAAATTACGGAGAAACCTCCATGAAGTCCAAGACAAGTCCTTTCCATGTTTACAACTTCGAGTATACAAACAACTTCATTGTGCAGAGTTTAGATCAGAAGTCGTGAAAATTAGAAATGAGCATACATTTAAGATTTCATAACCAACCCCTAAATCAAAACAGAGGGCTGATTTAAGATTCACTCTGTAAACTCCAGGTTTTTTTTTACATTAAGTGAAACAACTAAACCTGTTTATGTAGTCCGTTAAAGTTGTCAGTGAACTATTTCTGAATAAGTAAAATTAAAGACAGAATCTCAGGTTATTGGAATAAAGCATGTGTGAAAGGGATGTGTTCTAAAATGTGCTGCGTGAACTCCTACAAGAAACAAATGTAAAAAAATGGAAGTATGGACTGTAAATGGGAAAATGTCACGTTTCTTTGCAAAGGCTTGCCTATTCAGCACCAAATAGTCAGTGGAAAGTAAACATTCCATCAACTGGTTGCTTTTCTACAAACCTTTGAAGCCAGAAGGGGCAGGGTGGCCGTGGAGGGAGAGGGGAGGTGAGTGTCCAGTGAGCAATGAGTGGAGGGATGCTTGAATACGGCGGAACCCAAACCACAGAGCTTTCTCCTCCTCTCTTCCTATTCCCCCAGGAGTTATCAAAACAAGGCCCTTCTGACGGGAGTGTGAATGCCCAGTCTGGAGGGCATAACAGGAGTTAAAGGAGCAACTGCGGGGCCTGGACTTGGGATGCCCACCTGCAGATGGGCCGCGGCCACAGCCTAGCCAGGAGGCACTTGATCTGTGCTGCCCTCTGGTCTGTGAAACACGAGGCTGATGCCTGAAAATGGGGCGGGCTCAGACACAGCACAACCAGCAACGGCCTCCAGGGCCGCATCGCCGTTTCTGTTAGAGGTGTCTGTTGCTTCTGGGGCACACGGTGGTGTGAAGGCTTTGGGGAGAGGCGGAGAACACAACAGTGAACTCCTTAAAGGTAACAGCACTTGTATGCCAGAAGGCCTTGAACATTCTTGGTCCCTGGAGAATAAACAGGTTGGAAAACAGACCCACCATGTCTACTTCTAAAATGTCCCATTCCTGACTCAGGCTGTAAAGCATCGAGGGCTCCTGATGACGGAATGGATACCAGGCCCCAGGGGTGCACCCCAGCATGGGGGTGGGAAGCCCTCCAGCTCGGTAAAGACCATGTGTGTGCGCGTGAGACTGCACGCATGTGCGTGACATGAGCACGCATGTGCACACGTGTGCACATGTAGAATCAAGCAGGCTCAACTGTCAGACCAAATGGTGAGTGGCTTTGCTTTGAAAGGCCTTTTGCCTTTGGCAGAGGAGTTTACTGGCCATGGCTCAGCCTCTGAATCTTGCAAATGAGAACGACCTCAGTTCTGTTCCTCCAGCTTCCTGCTGTGTTTCATGCCTTGTGGTCCACTCTACGTAGAGACTAAACTCAGCTTCCGGAAGTCCACACCTGTCAGTCACCAGGGGTTGCTCATTTTTTCCTCATGAGACCAAGTACACAAAAAAAGGAACAGTAAAACAAACCAACCCCCAACCCCCAAACCAGGTGCGCTTGAAGAAAGTGTGCTGGTTTGAGGAAAGGCCAGTGTAAGAAGTCAGTAGACAGCGGTGGCTTATGGCCAGCTCCTGCTTTGGCAAAATGCAGTAATAACCCCCCTGGCTGGGAAATGCTCCTAGTGAGTGAATTTGTGGCTATGATGGCCTCGACTTGCTTCCCCACTCCTGAAACTCCTGTGTCTATCTCACGGTGTACGTAAGATACCATTTTCTCTGACATATTGTGCCTGGTGGCCTTGGGAAGGTTTCGCTGTAATTTTCATATCCGTACCAGCCCCCACCTTGTGCTTAACCTTTTTACAAAAACCCGCAGGCAGTCAAGGACATGTGCAGTGTAGATACAGGGTGTGGCACAGCTGAGGACTTTATTTACAAAGATCTGCAGTTGTATTGTTACACGCAAAGCATCACAAATAGAGAGGCAAAACCACGACATATTGAACACAAGAGTTCATCCAGTTGACCCAAGCTGTAGACCATGGATTATTCAGGAAGGTGACACAGCTGCCTCATTTGACTCCATCAGAACAAAGCATCAGTGAGCAAAAGGTCTCCCACAGTAAGAAAAGTTGATATTATAGAAACTTCCGCAACAGGAATTCACTGAGAAAGAACGATTAGTGATACAAACCAACCCCCGGGTCACCGGGCGAGAGTGCACCGTCATGCAAAGCACCAGCAAGCAAGGTCAGAGGTCGTTAGAGTCTCAGAAAGGGGCTTCCCACATCGCCCCCTGCAGGACAGTCACAGTTTCCAATGATCACTTTTGTGACTATGCAACTGGGCTCATATTACTAGCTGCAACATCACAAAAATGACACTGGCCACCGCTAATTAGCTGGCAAGGTAAGGGTTTGTCCGTTTTACCGTGAGCAGCGTTAGTGAGCGCCATTGCGCACAGCAAGAAGGGAGAGAGTAATACGAGAGAGAGAGAGAGAGAGAGAAAGAGAGAGAGAGAGAGAAGTTTTTAAAGCAAAGCCCTCACATGTGATGCTAATTATCTCTTAGCAGTTTCTCTTTAAAGTGTAAATGTGCTCCCTCTGGGCTCCAGAAATATTTAATTACACATCCCGGTGCCTGGCGAAGGCGCCAGGCCAGAGTGAGAACGCCTCGTCTATTGTTCAAAGATAAGAAACCCTGCAGCATGAAGATGGCCGGTGTCTTCAGAAGTGGTCTCACCTTTCCGGCTGCAGAAATCGGGTGGCTATTTTATAGAGAAAATCCACCACCGGCAATGCGTGTCTAAGTGTGAAGCTTTCACTCAAACCCGCCGTCCAGGTAACACATGAAAGGCGGCCTTGGCTGAAATGCTGGGCAGCGCCAGGTAAGGCAGGCAAGAAAAGCTTTCTACTCCTACGTGGCTTTCAAAACCGTGTCTGGGGGTTCATTAGCTTTTGAATTTAACCTTCTTAGGCTGTATCTCCTCAGACCGTGGAACAAGGGAAATCTGGGAATTCAATTTTTCTTGGTGATGAATCGTAAACACAGAGGGTTGGTGATGTCTATGTTCCAGTCCATATATGGATATGGACGTAGCAACGTGCCCATATGCATATATGTGCAAACACACCGGATGAACACAAAGACGGGGTGTTAAGATGAATTGCTGTCTTTGTAGCTACATCCATTTTGCCAGGAATGACCGCTTTTTGAAGACTCTATTTCAGGAAATTATGTAAGATTTCTACATAGTATGTCTTTAGAAATAAATCTGTGTTGAGAAAATGCACATAATGGCCAGGAAATTAGGGTGGGCAAGGAAGGAATTGTGTGCAGTAGTTGTTTTAGGATGTACTCAGGACTCTGGATCCACACTCTGCGTCCCCAGGGAAGGTGACGGCAGGCAGGGGCCACTGAGTGTGTGCTGTGGCTGCGACGCCAGATTCGTGTGTCTCCTTGGAGAGGCTCTTGACTGATTGCTATTGATTCAAATTACAAAAAACTGTATTTTGCTTTTCAATGTAGACTAAAAGGCAAAAGAAATTGTATCATAATAAGCGTCAGAACCTGTAATACAGAAATTCAAGAATTCCACAGAGAATTCCAAAATCCCTTCTTTACGACAGTCCTTGTCTTGTTAACCTCCCTCCAGTGACATAACTGTAGACCCAAGGATGAGTGACTGTTAACAATCAAGTCACTTTATGATAGAGGGGCACAGCACTGGATTAAAATGCATTTTGTTCTTATTCTCCTTGTTTGGATATTTATCTCTTTTCCTCAACAGGCAGACTTCTGATCAGTTAAATGTAAGATATATTCTAAACAATTTAGAGTTTGGTCATTGATGCTGTTGACAATTTCATTTTCCTTGTGGTGGCTTATTCACTAAG
This sequence comes from Theropithecus gelada, assembly GCF_003255815.1. Lineage (NCBI taxonomy): Eukaryota > Metazoa > Chordata > Mammalia > Primates > Cercopithecidae > Theropithecus > Theropithecus gelada. The sequence continues at coordinate 181,649,051 of NC_037670.1, forward strand.
CACCACCACCTAGCCAGTGTGGACCGCCTGTTGATCACAATCAAAGCTGTGGTCTTAAATGCTGCTTTTTTTTTTTCATTGTCAATTTCTTCCTGTAAGACAGAGTCTAGCATTCATTTCAACAGTTCAATAAATACACTCTAAAACCAGACAACTTACTGGGTGACCGGCGGACTGGAGCAATGAACAAAAAAGGTCAGTTTCAAAATAGCCCTAAAAATATAGACAGCCACAGGCTCAGTGTCTCCGGGCTTTCCTGCAAGACCACCCAGGGTGGTATCTGGGCCTGCACTTGTTACCTCTTTCCACCGCGGAGCCAGATGAGAATCCAACCAAAAATCCGAGCTTTATTCGTCAGTATCCTGTGGCTCATACACGTTAGGCTCTTTGTCAGTGGAAGAATCTTATCAAAAATAATGGCCCTATTTCCACAATTCTAAGATGCCTATTCTCCCTCACATTTTAATACGTCTGAAACTAGAAAATCGCTCACAATTAACACGTGCCGTTAATGGAGGCTTCCCACCTCTCGCTTCCCTTCCCTTCCCCCTGCGGTGCTGACACAGACGCTGCCCTTGGCGCGAGGGGCATCTTAGAAGCACAGAAACCTGGCATCACCCCCCTCCGCCACGCACTCAGCGCACACTGCCCGGCTGGCGGGCTGTGCGTTATACCTGCGGAAGTCCAGGAGGGATCTTGAGGAGGAGGGGACTCCTCGGTCATACCAACTCAGGAAGTGGAACTGGGTCACGGTGCGTGTCTCGTTGGTCTGCAGGTTCTTCAGATAGAAGCTCCTCACCAGAAAGTCCTCGCACCAGATGTGCTCGGAGACCAGGTTCACCTGGTAGGTAGGGAGGGCAGGAGGGAGGGGGACAGAGACAGGTGTGGACATCGTGAACCAAACTGCAGGCACTGAGGAGCCCAGGGCCATGTCTGATGAGAGAAGGGGGTGCTGCAAAGAGGCCCCATTTCACAGCGCAGGGGGGTTCCCTCGGCTTCACGGCCCCCTCCCACCTTCCCAATGTTAACACTTACGCTAAAGATAGCTCCGTGTGAGTGTGTATGCTTAATGTTATTTAGGGGCTTGAGCATCACATAATTTTTTTAAAAGTTACAATCCAAAACTATCCTACTTTTTGTCTTTTGCATGTCTATGTTATCTAAACCCTCAAAAAAAGGAACCAGAGAAAAATTACACTTTAAACAAAACCAGCGACACAACTATGTGTTCTGCTAAATGGTTCCACTCTAAGTGAGACTCCATCGTGATGTGCACACCTGGATCTAGAGCAGGAAAAGCAAAAGGCTCACGAGGCGCGCTGATGTGAACCCGAGCGCAGGCACTTCCCAGCCTAAGCGTTTCTGCAGGAACCCCAAAGCCACAGCTGTGTGGTTTAGGGTTCACACTTAAGCCTCTAACTCACTTCCCCCTGTGGAGCTTCAGCATTCTCACTCCGTTTAATGCCAAACAGAATCAAAGCATGCATTCTAGTGCTGGCTTAATTGCCTATGTTTATTTAGTTCATTCTTGACATGGGCAGAAAATCCAGCGAGATAAATAAACTGGTCAGCAGGTTATCCTCAAATAAAAAGGTCACATGATTCAGCCACAAAACTCCAAGCAGAGCCACGGGGAGGCCACACAGCTCAGGCACTGGCATCAAGGAGGGGAGCCAGGTTCTTTTTAAAGACGGACCCCACTTAAAGGCCTGTTATATGGGACCAGGACCATGCTGTGAGGCAAATGTTTTTTCTACTCTGTCAGCATTTGGATTTAGAAAATCTAAAAAATAAAAACCACACCACATTCCCAGCGTTCATGACCACACAGCCGTGTGAAGCATCCACATGGGCAGTATGGCCCTTGGGGGTGGCTCAGCCTCCATCCCCTGAACATGGGGGGCGCTAAGCCTCCCTGCACGGGGCCAGGCTGCTGGGGCGGTAACGAATCCCATTCAGAGGAGGAGCGGGGCCCAAGTGCTCCTTGTCCAGCTGGCAGGTCCTGGCCTGGGTGGTTCTGGTCCGAGTACCTCATAGATGTGGTAGAGGTTGGAGCCTTCATCTGGCCAGTAGTGGTAGCACTGCCGGACACCATTCTCCGTGAGGGGCGTCAGCATGACGATCACCACGCAGCCGCTCTCCCACACCATCTGTGGACAAAGAAGGCCCGTGGCCACCGCGTGACTGTCTCATCACCGCGTGACATGTATAATTACTGCACTCGGAAGCACAGTCCAAATTCATTCCATTCATAGGACATTTATTTCATTTTCTCAGACATGTTTACTCCGCAGCTGCCTGAGTGTCTCTGAATGCACTGGCCCATACTTTGCATGTTCCATGAAATATTAGAAATCCCCGCAAATTTATCCCATGCCATTTAGAGCTTCCTCAGTTCTAGGTTCAGCTGTGTGGCTTTCCAACTTTTGATCTGTAAGGGAAACTTTCTATAATGCCACACATAACAGCCAGCGCTTCTCCAGGTGGTGCAAGTGGAACTCGGCCGACACCCTCGCTTGCTGGTGGCTGGCATCATTTTGCTCACCTAGAGAAACGTTTTGCTTTGTGAAGCTGCTGTCCTATCAGAAGCAGTCTCCCAAAGGCTTCTTTTCAAAGTACATCACGGAAAGCAGCACTGTACTGCTGCAATTTCATTTGCTTATACCGAAATATGGCAACACTATTCAGATTAAAGCAAATACCAAATTGATTTACTAATTCTTATTAGCCACATTGAAACACAATAAACAAAAGCACATTTAAACACACAGAAATGACAAAGACACAAAGCCCTCTGACCTCGCTTCTTTGCAAACACAACTGGCTACTTGTGGCTCTAAGCCTCCATCTTAACATTTACAGCCTAATTACCCAAAACCATTAATCCTGTGGGGCACACTGATGTGGCATGTGTAGATTTTTATTAGCATATTAAATTATAGAGTGAAGAGGGTCTGCTTTTTCTGCAATGGGTTACATTAACTTGGCAGAAATGTTTGTAAGCAACTGCATTTAGATGTAAATTTGGTATCCAAGACAGTTTCTATTTCTTTTAAAAACAGATACAAAAATCCAATTAAGATCTTGTTATTTAAAAAACCCTCATATCTCAAATATAAAATGCTGTCATCGTAGTGCATGTTACTGAATTCCACATTTATATTTAAAAAACCAGACATATACATGATATTTTCCTCTTTTAATATTGATTTATGTTCTCATGGGGCTGAAATAGGGCACCTCACTGTGTATCATTTACATTGGAAGCTAACGGAACCAACTGAAGTATTTACGAAAAGCCCACAAATAAATATGAATTATGCTCAAATTCGCGCACTTCCTTTCTCCTTAGTGCCCATCCAACAACAAGATGAGAATTCAAAGCGTGTTTCTTACGCTAAGCTTTTCAGGCTTTCAAACCTGCTCCTCCAAATCGGTACTTCCATCACATAACAATTTAATGTGCCTTCAGAAGGTGGAGAAGCTCATGGAAGCCATTACGAAAATGAGGAAAAACACAGATTTTATGAGTGTAATAAAAATACAATGATCTAGACCATAAACTAATCATCCGGCACTCGGCTCCTTGCCGCCCTAGTGTGACATTACGGAGCCCCGTCGACTGGGGGGATCCGCGCGGCCTAGAAGCCGCGCTCATTGGCTCTCGCGTCCGCCCTTCATTACGGGGCGCCTTCCCGGCTCTCTGAAGATTTGGTTAAGATTAAATCCAAATGAAACTTAATTTAAACAAACAATCCCAAAGGCACTCTGGGGAATAATATTTCTTTTTAGGTCACTGTGTATAAAAGCAGAGAGGGGAATTTACTAAATCAAACAAATAGGCAGCCCTATTGGGCACCAATATTACAAGCTGTTCACGGATCTGATTACATTATCTTGTGTTCCTTCGAATCGGTACATAGCAACCCAATCTAGGAGGGAAACTACGGCATTTCTCCATCTGTTTCCAGCCTTCAACAGCAGCGCCTGACCAGTTAACTTCACAATATATCGCAAAAATCCGTTTGGATTTTGGTACGAATACAGAATATCAGTAAAAATCCCAGTCAAGTAAGGTTCAATTTCTAATTGGGGAGAAGTTTCACTATTTTCTTTCTCATTGGCTTGGTCTTTGTTGACAGGTGAAATACAGAAAGTGCTCACCCCTGGCACCTGTGACCTCATTTGGATACAGGATTTTCAGACGTAATCAAGTTAAGGTTGGTTTGTGTCACAAATCTTTGAGAAATCTAAGACTTTCAGGAAGTAAATAATGACCCAGGGTCCTTGTTTAATCTTAATGAAGTTCATTGGAATAGGCAGTTTACAAAACTGTATTGTTGAATTCCAGAAATGACCATTTCTAGCACTTCCTGTTTGGTGAAGGGTAAGAGAACACGGCCCCCATGGCCACGTGCACAGCTGAGCACCTGCACACCCGAGCACCTGCACAAGTGAGCACCTGCACACCCGAACACCTGCACACCCGAACACCTGCCCACCCGAGCACCTGCACAGCCGAGCCCCTGCACAGTCAAGCACCTGCATAGCCAAGCCCCTGCACAGCCGAGCACCTGCACAGCCAAGCACCTGCACACCCGAACACCTGCACAGCTGAGCTGAGCACCTGTACAGTCGAGCACCTGCACACCCAAACACCTGCACACCCGAGCACTTGCACACCCGAGCACCTGCACACCCGAACACCTGCACACCCGAGCACCTGCACAACTGAGCACCTGCACACCTGAACACCTGTACACCCAAGCACCTTAACAGCTGAGCACCTGCACAGCCGAGCACCTACACACCTGAGAACCGGCACAAGTGAGCACCTGCACACCCGAACACCTGCACACCCGAGCACCTGCACACCCGAACACCTGCCCACCCGAACACCTGCCCACCCGAGCACCTGCACACCCGAACACCTGCACACCCGAGCACCTGCACAACTGAGCACCTGCACACCTGAACACCTGTACACCCAAGCACCTTAACAGCTGAGCACCTGCACAGCCGAGCACCTACACACCTGAGAACCGGCACAAGTGAGCACCTGCACACCCGAACACCTGCACACCCGAGCACCTGCACACCCGAACACCTGCCCACCCGAACACCTGCCCACCCGAGCACCTGCACACCCGAACACCTGCACACCCGAGCACCTGCACACCTGAACACCTGCACACCCGCACAGCCAAGCACCTGCACACCCGAGCACCTGCACAGCCAAGCACCTGCACACCCGAGCGCCTGCACAGCCGAGCGCCTGCACAGCCGAACGCCTGCACACCTGAGCCCCTGCACAGCCGAGCACCTGCACAGCCGAGCGCCTGCACAGCCGAGCGCCTGCACAGCCGAGCACCTGCACACCCGAACACCTGCACACCTGAGCCCCTGCACAGCCGAGCACCTGCACAGCCGAGCATCTACACACCCGATAACCTGCACAAGTGAGCACCTGCCCATCCGAGCACCTGCCCACCCGAGCACCTGCACACCCGAACACCTGCCCACCCGAACACCTGCACACCCGAGCACCTGCACACCCGAGCACCTACACACCCGAGCACCTGCACNCACCCGAGCACCTGCACACCCGAGCACCTGCACACCCGAACACCTGCACACCCAAGCACCTGCACAGCCGAGCCCCTGCACACCCAAACGCCTGCACACCCAAGCCCCTGCACACCCAAACACCTGCATACCCGAGCACCTGTTGTGTGTCAGGCACTTGACTGGAGGTGCTGGAGGGGCAGACCCCGACCTTGGCTGGTGGCAGAGTGTCCCTGGGCACTGTGGGATTCTGTAGCCACCCACGACACCCTCAGACTGCAGGGTTAGAGTCTGGGGTTACCCCCTCCTGGAGCAGAAGCAGGTGCCACCATCCACCACCAGCCCTGGATTGAACCAAAGCCACCAACATGGACTCAGAATGAGCCGCAAGTGCCGGATCCCAAACGCGGACAGCTGGCATCACACTTCAGAGAAGAACTGACACTCCACCATTATACACGCTTCTTCAATGCAGCATCCCCATGCCTCGGCATCCCCCTTGAAGGCTCCAGCCGTGCCAGCTCTGTGGGCCTGGGGTGGGGAGGGGAGTGATGCTGCGCTTTGCTGTTTATGATTCCAGCAGGAATGGAAGTGGTCAGCCCAGTGGTTCCCAGAGACCACCAAACACTGGGGTTAAAGCCTGCAGCCAGGCTCTGTGAGCCCAACCCATCCCAACGCGCCCGGCAGGGGCACAGCAGCTTGTGGTGGGGTCTCCTGATGGCTGTTCAGCAGCAGCAAGTGGACAAATTCAGTAATTCAGACAGTGATCCAACGAACAAGAAATGCAGACTTCGGCTGTTATTTGACCTGAGTAAGTTTACTGACTGTAGATTTAAAAACCATATTGTTGTTTGTTACAGGTTCAACGCTGTCCTCCCCACAGCCTATATTGACGTCCTAACCCCGGTACCTATGAATGTGGCCTTATTTGGAAACAGGATCTTTGCAGATGCAACTGAGCCGAGAGTGGGTCCCAATCCAACGTGACTGTGTCCTTGGAAGAAAAGGGAAACACCTCAAGAAGGCACAGACACAGAGAGTGGCCATGCGCAGACAGGCAGAGATGGAGCGTTGTGGCCACCCAAGCCACACCCCGGATGGCAGGCAGCCACGGGAAGTTGCAGGGGCCGTGTGGGATCTTCCCCCGCAGGCTTTGGAGAGTGTGGCCCTGTTCACACCTGGATCTCAGACTTCCAGGCTCCAGAACTGCGAGGGGACGTGCTCCTGTGGTTTCAAAACAACCAGTTTGCCGTACCTCGTGATGTCAGCCCTAGTAACAGATGCACCCGCTGCAACTTCACTCTCTCCTTCACCCATCAAATCACCCACAGGTGTGGAACAATGGCCACCCTGCCTACGCTTCCTATCAACACTGATGGAGAGGAACACAGGGCCTCTTTACTCTAGGTCCTTTTTGAGTGCTAAGTATTTAATCAGCAAACAAACAAAAAACAAATGACCCAACTAAAAATGGGCAAGGGATCTGAACAAACATTTCTCCAAAGAAGACAGACAAATGGCCCACAGGTACGTGAAAAGGGGCTGAATGTCATCAGGGAAATGCAAATCACAACCACAGGCACTGGCACCTCGTGCCTGTCGGGATGGCTGCCACCGAAAAGAGGAGGATGGCAAGTGTTGGAGAGGATGTGGAGGAGAGGGAAACTTACACACTATACGGTAGCAATGTGAGTGAGGGCAGCTTTTACAGAAAACAGTATGGAGGGCCGGGCATGGTGGCTCACACCTGTAATCCCAGCACTTTGGGAGGCCAAGGCGGGTGGATCACGAGGTCAGGAGTTTGAGACCAGCCTGACCAACACGGTGAAACACCGTCTCTACTAAAGATACAAAAATTAGCCAGGCGTGGTGGCAGGTGCCTGTAATCCCAGCTACTTGGGAGGCTGAGGCAAGAGAATCACTTGAACCTGGGAGGCGGAGGTTGCAGTGAGCCGAGATTGCACCACTGCACTCCAGCCTGGGCAACAGAGTGAGACTCTGTCTCAAAAAAAAAAAAAAAAAAAAGCCGGCTCAGTGGCTCACACCTGTAATTCCAGCACTTTGGGAGGCCAAGGACGGCGGATCATGAGGTCAGGAGTTCGAGACCAGCCTGACCAACATGGTGAAACCCCATCCCTACTAAAAATACAAAAATTAGCTGGGTATGGTAGTGTGCACCTATAATCCCAGCTACTCAGGAGGCTGAGGCAGAAGAATCTCTTGAACCTGGGAGGCGGAGGTTGCAGTGAGCCGAGATCATGCCATTGCACTCCAGCCTGGGCAACAAGAGCAAAATTCCGCCTCAAAAAAACAAAAAACAAAAAGCAGTATGGAGAGCCTCAAACAATTACACAGAACCACCGTATGATCCAGTAATCCCACTTCTGGGTATAGACCCAAAGGAAATAAAATCAGTGTGTGGAAGGAACATCAGCACCCCTTTGTTTATTGCAGAACTATTCACAATAAAGATTCGGAACAACCCACATGTCTGTCAATGGATAATGGATAAAGAAAATGTGGTATATACACAATGAAATATTATTCAGCCTTAAGAAAGAATGAACTCCTGTCATTTTTGACAACATGCATGAGCCTGGAGGACACGACGTTAAATGAAATAGGCCGGACACAGAAGGACAGGCACCCCATGATCTCAATCACATGTGGCACCTAAAAAGGATGAACTCAGGGATGGAGTAGAAGGGGGGCTCCCAGGGCCTGGGGCTGGGGGCTGAATGGGGAGCGATTGGTCCAAAGTTAGAAACTTTCAGTAGAGGACGGCTGAATTCTGGAGACCTGGCATTCAACATGGTGACTGTAGTTAATAAGAGTGTTGGGCACAGAGATTTGCCGAGAAAGTAGACTTCAGATTCTCTCATCACACACAAAGAAAAGGTAACTACGCGAGGAGACATGTACTCATTAACTTGACTGTGGTCATCATTCATGATGTCTGCGTGTGTCAGAATATCAGGCTGTACACCTTAAACATATACAATTAAAAATAACTGGGTGCGGGGGCTTGCACCTCTAATCCCAGCAACTGGGCGTGGGGGCTCGCACCTCTAATCCCAGCACTTTGGGAGGCCGAGGCAGGCGAATCACTTGAGGTCAGGAATTCGAGACCAGCCTTGCCAACATGGCAAAACCCTGTCTTTACTAAAAATAGAAAATTAGCCGGACGTATTGGTGGGTGCCTGTAATCCCAGCTACTTGGGAGGCTGAGGCAGGAGAACTGCTTGTACCTGGGAGGTATAAGAGGTACAGAGGTTGCAGTGAGCTGAGATGCCACTGCACGCCAGCCTGGGTGACAGAACGAGACTGTCTCAAACACACACACACACACACACACACACACACTCTCTCTCTCTCTCTCTCTCTCTCTCTCTTAAAAAAAGCTCTTTTGAAGCTCCACTAAGATCTGATTTAAGGAAAGATGATCAATCTGAAATACTGAAACATTTGAGCTGGACGTGGTGGTGTGCACCTATAGTCCCAGCTACTTGGGAGGCTGAGGAGGATCATTTGAGCCCAGGAGTTCAGGACCAGCCTGGGCAACACAGTGAGATCCCATCTCTGAAAAACAAAACAAAAAACTGAAATACCGAAACCCCAGGCCATTTTCTCTACAAAACATCCCTGGGCCCCTTCAGAAGGAAAGCTTCTCCTCCTTCTACTTAGATCTTTTGTGATGCGTCCCTTCCTGCCTGTATTAGTCCTGTCTTTGCCATTATGTCTTTCCTCTGCCAGACGATCATCTCTTTAAAGACTCCATCCTAGACCAGTTACCTTTTCTAGCCTCCATGGCATCTAACAGATGCTTCATTGAAGACAATTCACATTTCTAAGAGGCCGTTTGGATATTTATGTAAAAAAAAAATAACAGAAAGAAAATGTTATCAAAGGCTCGCATGGCAGAAGTCCTCCAGGACTTGCTTAAATGTACAGACAAGTGTTCAGTTTAAAAAAAAAAAACAAACATAGCCGGGCGCGGTGGCTCACGCCTGTAATCCCAGCACTTTGGGAGGCCGAGGCGGGTGGATCACGAGGTCAGGAGATTGAGACCATCCTGGCTAACACGGTGAAAACCTGTCTCTACTAAAAATACAAAAAATTAGCTGGGCGTGGTGGTGAGCATCTGTAGTCCCAGCTACTCAGGAGGCTGAGGCAGGAGAATGGCGTGAACCCGGGAGGCGGAGCTTGCAGTGAGCTGCGATCGTGCCACTGAACTCCAGACTGTCTCAAAAACAAAACAAAACAAAACAAAACAAACAAACAAACAAAACCAAGCATAGTAACTGTATCCTGCTGAAGCGGTTGCCATGAAGACGCATTTCCTCCAGAGCAGGTGCAGGGCCCGCGCAGTTCTGTTGCACAACTCGTTTCTGCTCATTTCTGTTGTGAGTGTCCTCTCGTGGGCTGAACAGAGGTTTAGCCTTATAAAGACGACGCAGCTAAATTTAAAAGGATGAGGAGTCAGTTAATGGGAAAACACTTGCATTTCACTCCTTAGGAGCTCACCAACGCCGGGAAGTTAAACTGTGTGGTCTGAAACAGATTAAAGAGGAAGAGATAGCGTGTGTGATATCTTTTGCAGGGGAAACCCTTCAACCCTGCTCTCACCCTGCCTAGAGGACAGTCCTAAGAAATAAAGCTTCAGCCTTCACAGCTCTGGTTCCATGAGAGTCACAGCTCCAGGCCACGCTGCGCACCTTTGGACATGGTAATATAACCCAGCGCAGGGTGACAAAACCTTTGTGATGCTGTCCATCTGGCTTTTTTTTTTTTTTTTTTTGTAAACAAATATGTCAGTGTGGGATTCATTTAGGGATGACATGGTGAGGCGACGTAGCCCACACACACATCAGCAGTGCTGATGGAAAGGCTGATGAGGGGGTGGCAGGAGGAACCCCCCTGTGCTGCCGTCAGATTGACGCCTATGCCACCTCGCAGCCCCATCCCAGGGTGGAGGAGCAGCCGCAGCAACCTCAGGACTTTTCCACCAGCAGTATTTCTGCCCAGGAGGAAGAGCAAGCCTCAGAACGAGAAGGACTTGCCACTCCACCAAAGTCAGGTCTGCATCCTCTGGGAAAGACTCACAGCCTGCTTGTGTGCGAGCAGACCCCGTGTGGCTTGGTGTGGCCACCCTGCCGCGCAGGGGTTCCCACAGTGGGAATGCACACTCACACACTGGACTTCCTCTCCACCCAGCCTTTGTGTGACCACCGTGGGTGCCTTTGTGATCAGGCATTGGACCCGCACAGGAAGTCACCTGGCCCAGGCGTCACTGAGACTCCTTGTGGCCTCTGCCTGTGCTCGCGTTCCCGGTTAAACATGCGCCTGGTCTCCTTGCGGGGAGCTGCCGTACTGGGTGGCCTTTCCTTTTCAAGATCACGACCTGACATAAATGCATCAGATCCAGTTGTGAAGCGAGAGAGGAAGAGGAAGAGGAAGTGCATTCCCACTGTGGGAACCCCTATGCGGCAGGGTGGCCACACCAAGCCACACGGGGTCTGCTCGCACACAAGCAGGCTGTGAGTCTTTCCCAGAGAATGGAGACCTGACTTCGGTGGAGTGGCAAGCCCTTCTTATTCTGAGGCTTGCTCTTCCTCCTGGGCAGAAATACTGCTGGTGGAAAAGTCCCAGATGGAGGAGGAGTCCCAGGTGGAGGAGGAGTGGGGAGGGGAGGAGCTGGGTGGAGGCTGGGAAGCAATCACACACAGGAGCAGCAGAGCCTGCTGTTCTCAGCTGGGAGCCGTAAGAATCAGTTGGAAAGGAAACTTGGACCTGTCCTTTCTATTTGAGTCCTTTCTATTTGAGTCCCATTTTAAATTCTGCACGTGTGTGGCGAGAGACCAACTGACCATCTTTGCACTGTCTCGAGCAGAACCACGGATAAGTTTCATGGTCACAGGTTTCAAACCCAAAATTTAGATAAGATAACGTGAGAAACAGTTTCTTTCACCTTTAAAGGTTTGTGAATTTATGAATGAAAAACATCCAGCAAGACCAAACCTTTGAAATATAACAATGTCCTGGAAAGTCCCGGGCATGTGGTTAAACTACTTATCAATCACGGACATGAAATATCAAGTTTTTCCTAAGAAATTAACTAAGAACACCACTCTCGTGCTTCCCTTTAATCCAGTAACATGCCTTAAAATCAACCCAACTGTGAGGTAGCAGGCTCCGAAGTCACTTCCCTCTGCTAACCTCCTGAGCCTCTTCACTCCAGAGTCAGTGAGATCTGCAGACGGTTCCCTCTCACGTCAGCCACTGTCCGGGGGTGGAACAGGGTGATGGCCAAGCTGAGTCTTCACCCACACTAGGGAGCCGCAAGGACTGGGGGACATTCTTATGCTCTTGGAGTCAGACCACTTAAGGTAACCACAGACCCAGAGCAGACACTGTGGCCCCGGGCTGGACACATCTGACAAGAAAGGAGGCTGCCAGACACTGGGCCTGTCCTGGAGACTCAGGGCCCTGCCTCCCACATGCCGAGGGAACATTACAACGGTTGTGAGTAGCTGGGGGCCATGAACCAGGTCGGGCTCAGCAGATGCCATCTTTGGAGGATTTAAACATTTTTAAAAGTTAGGTGGTGTGGGGCCATCCCCTCTACTGAGGCCAGGCCAGGGTCATCTCTGGATGCTCTGAGGTTTGCTTGCTGGTGGTACTGACGGTGATGCCAGAAGGTCATCCTGCGCTGATCAAGGAAGCTGCCCAGAGACAGTGCATGGTGTGGAATCCAGGTCTGCCATCTTCCCACCCACCCCTGCCTGGACCAGTGCAGTGGCTGACACAGCAGACAGGCAGATACACAGACAGACGGGCAGACAAGACAGGCAGGCAGACAGACAAGACAGGCAGGCAGACAGACAGCCAGAGACAAGACAGGCAGACAGGCAGGCAGACAGACAAGACAGGCAGACAGACAGGCTAGTGACAAGACAGGGAGGCAGGCAGACAGGCGGATAGAGAGGCAGACAAGCCACTGGTACTCGGTGGTGGGTGGCCCTGCATGGTGACAGTCAGCTCTGAACTGTCATTCTCCTGCACCTCAGCCTTGTCGCCAGTGACTGGCAGGCAGTTGGAAGGAAACACCTTTAAATTCTTTGGGTCTTCCGCAGTTCCAAGTTCAGGTTTTTTTCTTAACCATAGTAAGAACTATGATCTACAGATGCCAAATAATAAAAAGCTGTATTTACATCAAGCCTATCAATTTGGAAATGAGAAAACGTATCCCCCCAGCTGAGGCTTCATCACAGAATACTTTTAGAAAGCGGAAACTAGAAATTGATAGTGCACCTTTTTCTTGGTAAAGTGTTGATGCAATAAGAGTCAGCATGCATCCGATGCCAGCGGGACACCTGCTGACTTCAGCGAGCGCTTTGTGCTCTCCCTGGGGGTCAGGGGAGCTGCTTTGTGTCTGATTCCATCCTGAAAGGCAGCCTGTTCGTCAGACAGGAGAGGCAAGGCTAGACTCTGCAGTCGTCCTCTTGGCTGAGCCTCCCATATGGGGAGTCAGTTCCCGCGGTGGCTGTCCCTGTGCCTGGGCTCCAGGGCCCTGGTTTTCCATGTCACATCTGCAGACATCCACTCCGCACCTGATCGTGACAGACCACGCTGCCTACATTTCTGGTTTAGAAACAGCTGTTGTGTATCTCCTGGGCACAGCCAGTGTTTGGTGGTGACACACAGAAGCTCCCTCTGGAAGAAGAGCACATAATTCTGCAGCTCTTTCTAAAGATAGGAAAGGGGGGATGGCGGGTGGCCAACTCCCTTCGGTTGACACGAGCCGCGTAGCACAGGGTGTGGTGGAAGGCGGCACAGCAGGGGCAGGCGGTAGGGAGGTGGTCCGCGATGGATTGTCGATGCCTGCGCCCCCTCCCCTGCCTCTGCGGCAGTCATTATCCTCCAGCTACAGTCCCGCCTACAGGGGCTTCTCTGTGACAGCTGCCCTGTGCACCAGGACATGACTGGGCCAGGGACGTGCTGCGGGGCCACATCCCCGGGAAGGTGCAGACCTTGCTTCCCCATGGGGAAGTCTTGGCACCTGGAAAAAGTGTCACTTTATTGTCCGTCTCTGAGGAGTTTGACTTCCACACATTCTGTGCCTTGAGTCTAAGCACACGTGGATTTTGGTAAACAACGCCTACTCCGGACATGCCGAGGTCACCGCAGCCGGATCTCTCTTTTCTGTTTATAGAGATGTGTTCATGAATCACTGTGCCTTCTTCGTCTGTAAGGAGCATGCGTGGTGAAGAGACATCCTGGCACTACACACGTCTGGGTCTAGAATGGGCTCTGCCTCCCACGAGCCGTGTGGACCTGGGTGGGTCCTTATGGCTCTCTGGGCCACAGCTTCATCCGGGGTAGAATTGGGCTTGCTCTATATATCTCTATTTTAATTGTAGTAAAACATATTTAACATATAATTTACCATTTGTAAGTGCACAGTGCAGGGCAGTAAGGGCCTTCCCCCCACTCTGCAACCGTCACCATCACCACACTCTTCAGGGCATTCTCATCTTCCCAAACGGAAACCCTGTCCCCCTCAAGCCCCTCCCCAGTGTCCCCTCCCTGAGCCCTGGCCACTGCCCTCTACTGTCTGCCTCTAGGAATCTGACGCCTCCAGGGACCCCATGAGGTGGAATGATGGGAGGCTCATGACGGCTTCATCCCAGGGCCAGTGGCTCAGCCAAATGAGATCCCATATGGAAAGTGCCTGCCCAGGGTCTGGCACCAAAGAGCTCAGTAAATGGGACTTCCTTTCTTCCCCCAGCCGCCTTTCCTTACGCCAACTGGACTCGGATATCCCCTCCAATGGGTGTGTGTCTTTCACTCAAGGTGGCCCCATTTGGCAGGTGGGAGGCATCTTTGCAGATTAAAATACACTTTCTAGAGAAAGGCTTTCTAGAGAAAGGCTATCTGACGGGTACCCAGAGCCGCAGGGATCCAGGAGTAGACCACGGACCCCTGCCTCCTCTCCCCTTCCTTCCTGACATTCAGCCTCCCCAAGCAGAGTGTTTACAGCAACTAGCGCTCAACACCTGGGGGTGTCAACAGATGGGTGCAAGGTGTTTAGACTCCTCATTTAGAAGCATTGAACAAAATAGTAAAACCTCACAAAGCCAAACTCGTGTGCCTAATTTAAAATTTACTGGAGGCCAGGCGCGGTGGCTCAAGCCTGTAATCCCAGCACTTTGGGAGGCCGAGACGGGTGGATCACGAGGTCAGAAGATCGAGACCATCCTGGCGAACACGGTGAAACCCCGTCTCTACTAAAAAATACAAAAAAAAACTAGCCGGGCGAGATGGCGGGCGCCTGTAGTCCCAGTTACTTGGGAGGCTGAGGCAGGAGAATGGCGTAAACCCGGGAGGCGGAGCTTGCAGTGAGCTGAGATCCGGCCACTGCACTCCAGCCCGGGCGACAGAGCGAGACTCCGTCTCAAAAAAAAAAAAAAAAAAAAAAAAAAAAAAAAAAAAAAAAAATTTATTGGAATATTATTAACCCTCCTTGAGATCTAGAGTTTTAGGATTTTAAAAAGAAAGTTTTATGCACCATGAAGTCCAGACGCCAGCTGAGGCCAAGTTCCTGTGTGACGTCTGGGCGGACAGCGGCGGCGTGCATGGAAGAGGGAGCTCGATGCTGAGGACGGCTTTTCCTGCCTCCTGCAGTGATGTTCACGACTCTCACCACCCTGGCTGTTTCCACCAAACTCTCTGGCTTCTTTTTCTTTTGTGTTTTGGATGTCAGCACCCTTTTTGAATTTATGATCCCAGAATGAACATCATATTCCAGATACGATCCCAGAATGACCAGCATAGAGGACAGTGGAAATGTTTCTTTCTAAGATCTTGAGATGACTTCAAATGATGTAGCACAAGATTGTCCCATACTTAAGTTTCCTTTCCATTCTTCCTTTAAAATTGTTCCACACTTAAAAAAAAAGTGTTTATATGACAAAATGACACCCTCAACCCCAAATGGGTATTCTTTCCTTGAGGTATGTTTTATTTCTAGGCCAGTTTACTACTTACTAGTAACACTGATTTCTGAACTGTCGCTCAGACTTCCACAGACCCCTCTGAGATGGAGTAAGGACCAGGAATTAAGCTGAATGATTTGAAGGGCACTCACAGACAAGGAATTAATTTGGGGTACATCTTCCTTTAGGTAATGAATTTATTTTTAGGAATTTCTTGAGGTAAGTCAAATTTTGGAAATCAAATTCTTGAAATGCATCCAGTGTCCATATAGAGCTGATTCACTGCAGGAAAGCGCCGTGTGTGCAGTAGGCGGTGACCTTCTGTGGATTTCCGTGCAGGAAAGCGCCGTGTGTGCAGTAGGCGGTGACCCTCTGTGGATTTCCGTGCAGGAAAGCGCCGTGTGTGCAGTAAGCGGTGACCCTCTGTGGATTTCCGTGCAGGAAAGCGCCGTGTGTGCAGTAGGTGGTGACCCTCTGTGGATTTCCGTGCACGTTCTGGGCTTTGCTCACAGCCGCAGCATGGACAGAGGTGCTGTGGGCCCCACGGGAAGGGGAGTTGACGGGGCCTCACGGTGCCAGGCTGGGGGAGAGGCTGGTGTGCGTGGAGTGACCTTGATGCCCCATGCTCACTGAGGGGACTTCCCCTGAACCCCCCTTCCAGGCTCCTCCTTTCTGGACCCATGGGCCCCCATACGGCATTTCTTGTTGAGGACCTTGGGGCCCTCCTGGCTCCTCTGCCTCCCAGCCTCCCAGTGACCTCTGAACAGACTCTTGACCCATCACCATGTCATGTGGGTGCCAATTAGCTGTTTGGAAAAGGTATTTTTTCTTCTTAGCCATTGTACTGGGTAGAATCACGTACCCCCAAATCCATGTCCACCTGCAACCCGTGAATGTGGTCTTATTTGGAAATAGGGTCTTTGCAGATGTGGTCGAGTTAAGGTCACACAGGCTAGGACGAGCTCTCAGTCCAATGACATCCTTAGAAGAGGAGGGAAATGTGGACCCCGACATAGATCCACAGTGGGGAAAGGCTGTGTGACAGGGAGGCGGAGATGAGGGGGACACTTCTAACCCCCCAAGAAGTGCACGGGCTTGGGGCAGACACAGCTGTCTTTCCCATCACGGCCTTTCTCACGCTTGTGCTTTCTTCCTGGAATTCGCTGATTACCGACAGAGAAGAAACACCTGTGGACCCACCCCAAGGAGGAGCTTCAGATGAGCATCAACAGCCAGAGATAAAAGGAAGGTGCTTTGGGATGATCCATAACCTTCGGTCTGTGTCCCGATCCTTGGTCAGCATCTGGGAATGGTCCAGACGGGGGATGCAGGAGGAGACGATGCTGACTCCAACTCAGCCTGTTGGCTTTGTCACCATCAACTTCACGTCTCAAATCCAGCTTTGTCCTTAAAAATACACGTTACTGTAGGTTTGGAAAAGTTCTGCTTTCCGTGGGTGGTTTTAAAGACAGGTGTTGCTTCCTCTGCCTGCATTCTGCTAAGCCAGACAGGGCAAAGAGAACCCTAACTTTGAATTTTTAAGAATGTCAATCTTGGGGCTCACTGGTAATTACTCAATGGAGAGCAACGCCTGAGAGATGCTGACATTCTAAAATACACGGTTTAGAGGCCCTCAAGCAAATGTGACTGTGCTAGGAAGCAACTCTCCTCCATCCTGCTCTGTGTGGATTTAGGACATCGACGGCAGGCAGCTCCTGTGTTCTGCACAGAGGGATCCCCAGGATGAGGGGGGATGTGGAAGCAATGACGTTGTGGTCAGGGAAGTCTGCAGGAAGCAAAATGAAGCAAGTTTCTTTAGTTCAGGATTTCTCGGAGGCTCTGCTGGGCTGGCGCGCTTGAGAACATCCTGGGAGGGCTGAGACTACTGGCTGTGAGCTCTTGTCTTAGAAAAGCTGTGGGACCAGGTTGAGGGACGCTGGGGTTTCCTGGAACCACCTGATACCTGATGACCGAGATGCGTCTCAAAATTATCTTGCATTTCACCTTGCTTTAAAATTTGTGTCTACTTATTTCATTTAGAGATGCATTATTTCAATTTCAAGAAGGTATGCTCTTTGATAATCACTCTGAAACAGCTTATAAGATGTAAACACTGATCAAATGAATTGCCTCCAACAATCGCAACTATCCATAACAAACAGTAAGAAATATGGTTCACGCCTTATATTCACTAGCCATGTGAATCTGGACACGCTATGAGCCTCTGAGTCTCACGGACCACAAAGACTACAGGTCAGCACGTGAGAGCTTCACACAGGACCCGGCATCTGCTGAACGGAGGGTGGAATGTGGGCATCATCATGGTCGTTGAGTGTGGACGCCGAGAGCCTTCACACAGGACGGAGGGTGGATGTGGCTGCTGCTGACCGGAGGGTGGATGTGGGCATCATCGTGGTCATTGAGTGTGGATGCCAAGAGCCTTCGCACAGGATGGAGGCTGGATGTGGGCCTCATCGTGGTTGTTGAGTGTGGATGCCGAGAGCCTTCACACAGGACAGAGGGTGGATGTGGCACCTGCTGAACAGAGGGTGAATGTGGGCATCATCGTGGTCGTTGCGTGTGGGCATCATCGTGGTCGTTGAGTGTGGACGCCGAGAGCCTTCACACAGGATAGAGGGTGGATGTGGGCATCATTGTGGTCGTTGAGTGTGGGCATCATCGTGGTCATTGAGTGTGGACACCGAGAGCCTTCACATAGGACGGAGGGTGGATGTGGGCATCATCGTGGTTGTTAAGCATGGACACCCTCCAGACCCTGTGGCTTTGCTGGACAGAGAAGTCTTGCACAGGTGAGGAGATGAAGTTGATGTTGGGCTGTGGGGGCCCAAGAGCTCATAAAAATGAAAGAACACATATTCGGGGGCACCCCACACCACATATAAATAAGCATGTTTTGGGTAATGGGTTGAGGTGGATGAAAATTCGGGTGGTATTAGGACTCTGTGGGCATTCCCTGCCTGCCCTCCAATTCCAAACACTCTGTCCTTTTCCCTGAGAAGCCGGGGTGAGCATGTGCAGTGGGGGCATCCCTGGATGGGCCCTGGGGCTCCATTCTAAGGGCAGAGCTGGGACAGATGGGTCCATTCTAAGGGCAGAGCTGGGACAGATGGGTCCATTCTAAGGGCAGAGATGGGACAGAAGGGTCCATTCTAAGGGCAGAGCTGGGACAGATGGGTCCATGTTTCAGGAAGGCAGGTGTGTGCCATCCAAAGAAGACCTTCCTACCACGAAACTCCCGAGATGGGGGGCCCCAGGGTGCCATCTTCCCTGGGACAGGCATGTTCTCACCGGGTTGGGCGACTCCCCAGCAGTGACAAGGAGGGAACTCAAGTGCCCCAGGGTGCTGGGACCAAGAGCCCCCAAAACCATCCAAGTGTCACAGGTTCGCCGTGCCACGCCAGGATTACAAGCTTCAACAATGTCACACAGAGATACAGTTTAGTTTTGTTTGTTTATTTATTTATTTTCAATAGCATGAAGACACAGGCAGACACAAAGAGCAGGAGGTCATACCGACGTGTTTTAGATCCTGGTGTCATCCGAGCTGTCCTGGGTAAGTGATGCCATCTCTCCAATACTCACGTGCCTTGCCCATAAAATGGGACGATGGCACCTGAGGATTGAAATGCTCACCATGCAAGGGTGCTCGGAAGCCCTCAGAAACCCTGGTCTGTTCCTGACTTTTCTGGGAGGCCCTCAGAGACTGTTCTCAAGGGCGGAGAGAGGAGGCTGTCCTTCCCGTAATCGGAGTCATGCGAGGCTGACGGGAAAGCCGGGAGAGGGAAGTACAGGGAATAGGAAGAGCCTGGAGCAGAAGTGAATTTACCGACTCCGGTGCACGGCGACATCAGGAAATGTCTCACCCCAGTGCTGCACGGGCGCCCGTGGATCGCCAGGAGGCCCAGGCTGTGGATCGCCAGGAGGCCCAGGCTGTGGATCGCCGGGAGGCCCAGGCTGTGGATCGTCAGGAGGCTGCAGCCTGGTCCCAGCATCACTGCTGCGACAGGCACCTCCCTGCCTGGATTCTGCCACGTGGGATTCCGCGTTGCTTCCCACCTTTGTCCCCAGCTCGAATCTCCTTAGGAGCTCCTCTCTGCCAGGCTCGGGGATGGCTGGTGTGCCTGACATGTGGCCAGCGCCTGTGCTCCTGTGGTAACTCACAGCCACGTTCCAGGTTCCAGAACCCATTCCTATTCAGCTTTGTCATGTGGCTGGTGAGGGAGGACCCGGAGGCAGCTGGAGAAGGAAGACCCCCCTGCCCTCTGCGTGTTGCTCTATCTGCTGACGTTTGACGTTCACATCAGCCCTCGTGTCTGTGCCTCCGTCTGTGTGACCTGGGCTTGCGCCGAGTCGAGGAGCACCGCCTGGCCTTTAGATGCCCTACGGGACTCCAGGAGAGGAGGATAAACTGCACGGGGGCCCTGCTGTGACCGTCATCGTAACACCACCATGGAGAACAGGCACATTTTTCAATAACATGGAACGATGTAAACACTTACTAACTTTATCCTCGCTGTTTTATAAAATGCAAATGTAAAGTGGCTTAAAAGTAATGATCTTGAAAACATTACATCTCTCAAAGGGAATTTTTTTCATACTCAAGTTTTGGAAAACAAAAGATTGATAATAAAAAATACGAACAGACTGAAATTCTGATATAAGTAACATTTGATGAGTGTCTGCAAGAAGTTTGATTGGCTTAATCAGATTCAAGACACGATTTGTGACCCAGCTATTGAGATCTTCCTTTCAGAGAGATTTTAATTTTAAAAAGTTCACCTGCCAAAAGTCGGCCACGGTGGCGGGCAGCGGTCCCTGGGTGGCGATGTACGTGGGGTTCCTCGGGTCGTGATCCATCTGCGGAGACAAGACCACATGACAGCGGTTAGCCAGGAGGTTAGGAAGCCCAGCGGTTAGGAAACCCAGAGGTTAGGCAGCCCAGAAGCAGAGCCCGGGTTCAGGAGGAGGGAAGGGTGGCGTCTACTGAGCTGAGCAACACACAACTTGCCCTTTGCTGATTCAAACGAGCACCCGGCACAGATGGGGACCCAGCCGTCCCGAGCTGAGCCACCTCGTCTGAAGGCCCAGCCGTCCCGAGCTGAGCCACCACATCTGAAATGCTTTCCTTATACCTGAGGTTGAGGTTCTAAGAGTGGCATCAACAGAAATGAAGACCAGTAGCCCAAAGAGTGCAGACAGCTGTCATTAGCCCACTCAGCAGGTACAGGCCCATGACATGGATGAGCTTTCCAGCCTGCAAGTGACCCCAGAGCTTCCTGGCCACGGAGCCCACCCAGGCTGCCCCGTGTTCAGGAGAACGAGCCTCTTGCTAGAGACACAGGCCTGGCTGGGCCGAGGCTGAGCTCCAGGCTCTCAATGGAGAGTGTGAACGTGGTTCCTCCAGGCCCCAAGGACAAACTTGCCAGCGTACTGGGAGAACGAACCAGCGCTACCTCCTGCTTCCCTGCTGGAGTTAACTTGTCGTGTGTGGGGGCTTGTTTTTGTGTATCCTGGAAAGGGGGCATGGGCAGAGCCGGTCGGCCTGGGCTTGGGCCTGGGTCTGCAGCAGAGCTGGGGTGGAAGGGGGCATGGGCAGAGCCGGTCGGCCTGGGCCTGGGTCTGGGTCTGCGGCAGAGCCGGGGTGGAAGGAGGCACGGGCAGAGCTGGTGGGCCTGGGCTTGGGTCTGGGTCTGCAGCAGAGCCGGGGTGGAAGGGGCCATGGGCAGAGCTGGTCGGCCTGGGCTTGGGCCTGTGTCTGTGGCAGAGCTGGGGCAGAAGGGGACATAGGCAGAGCCAGAGTGGAAGGGGGCATGGGCAGAGCCAGTGGGCCTGGGCCTGGGTCTGTGGCAGAGCTAGGGCAGAAGGGAAGGTGGCATGGGCAAAGCTGGTCGGCTTGGGCCTGGGTCTGTGGCAGAGCCTGGGCAGAAGGGGGCACGGGCAGAGTTGGTCGCCCTGGGCCTGGGCCTGGGTCTGCGGCAGAGCCGGGGCAGAAGGGGACACGGGCAGAGCCGGTTGGCCTGGGCCTGGGTCTGCGGCAGAGCCAGGGTGGAAGGGGGCACGGGCAGAGCCGGTTGGCCTGGGCCTGGGTCTGCGGCAGAGCCAGGGTGGAAGGGGGCACGGGCAGAGCCGTGGCGGAAGGGCCTTGCTGGGAGTGGCTTTCTGTTCTGTTTCCCCACCAGGCAGGGACCAGAAACAAAGAGCGCAGGTGTGGGCTCTCCGGCTCCCCAATTTGTCTGAACGCATCCTGCTAGCTCCAATGGGAGAAGGTTGGCTTGGAAGACCATAATTATTACATTTATTTCAAAGATTAAGCACAGAAAAAAAGAAAAAAGAACATGAGGACAAAGCCTCGAGAGGCAAGCAGGATTTGAGCACATTGCTGAGGGGAGTCAGATGGAGGCGGCTCTGTCTCCCAGAGGGCAAGTCCAGGCCACCCTGCAAAGAACATGAAGACACCAGGTCATCCCTATCAACCCCAGGACTCACCAGCTCCTCCCCACACCTCCCAGAAGCATCTGCAGAGACTGACTCCCGGAGAGCTGGATGCTGCGCTGGGGGAACCTCACCTTGGGGAGGCAGCTGCTTGTGCAGCTGAAGCACAGTCCTTCCTTCTATTGTGTCTAGGACTAAAATGTACTCTTTTGCTATCAGGGTTTGATTCAAGATTTACGATGCTCCAGATTTCAAGGTAATTATTAAGAATACGTTTCTCATTGTTCAATTCCCACCTATGAGTGACTAGAACTTAAAGTATAATAAACAATAAAAAAATAAAAAAATAAAAAAAATTATTTTTTACATCACAAAAACCCCCCCCAAAAACCAAAAAGAATAAATTTCTTAACACAGTGAAAAACGAGCAAGTTTTAACCCTATGTAATTTTAAGCCAATGCATGAGGACATCAGTGGTGGCCCCCGTGTCACCTTGAGCACTGCTGCTTTTGGGAAGCTGACGTGGGGCACATTTTCTTTAACAGCCAGCCAGTGAGTCCCCGTGCAGCCGTCACCAGCCCCAAAGATGACGGCTGTCAGCACAAAAGAAGGCACCAAATGCACCTTATAATTATGTTCACCATAAAAGAGGGGCGAGCATAAAGGAACAGATGTAAGTTATTCTCACAGAACAACACGGTGACGCTAGCCGGGGGCTGGGGGAAGGCAGGGAGAAAAGCTTTTTGTGCATCTGATTTAGTGATTCATAATTAAAACCGGACCTCGTTTTGAAATTCGCCACAACACACACAATACAGGTAAAATTATGTTACTGCCACTGAAAGCCCCAATTAGAATGTTTCAGTAGAAAAATGCTTAGTAGAAATAAGGAGTTTTGATTTTTTGAAATATGCATTTGTTGGGGGTGACAGCTATTTACAGAGACCCTGTCTCTTCTCTGCAAATAGTAATGCATAAAAAGGAAAACCCCACCTCCTTCTTAAATGTGTGTGTGTGTGTGTGTTTTTTTTTTTTTGCCCAGAGCAATTTCTACAACAACACATTTTAAAATAGTAAGCATGTTCAAACTGGCACATTTAGTTGCTTTCAAAATGAGAAAAAGGTGATTGAAAGTAAAGTTCTGGACAGGGTTGCAGGAGGGTCGATAAGGTGACTATTGAGTTAGGTCTGAATTGTTAAGGTGTCCTAAAGTCCACACACCCATCACCTGTTCCAATGCCCAAGACAGGAGCAAATGCAGTCAGGGTGCTGCAGGGGGATGGCTGAACACGAAGTACGGGCTGCGCAGACTGAGTGGGGACCGGCCTCACCTCCCTCCTGCCCACCTGCCGTCCTGTGGGGGCCACTGGGAAGGTGGGAACAGCATGATGATCCGAGTGGTGACATGTGTTATCAGTTTCACAATAATTCAGGAGACAATTACAATCATTTAATTCCTGGCACATTCTGTTGAACAGAAAATGATTCTGGGCGGAAGGATTTTGTGCAAGCAGCGACTGTGAAGGCCACAGGCGGCCTCCTTGTGGTTTCTCACAGCCTTCGAGGAAAAGTCAAGCAAATACTTAACTGGCCACACAGAGATTTTATTACATTTAATGTTTTCAGGCAGGATAAGTGGCTGTGGAGGAAATCAAGTGAGTTTCTACTAACACTGCTTTTTCCAGTGAGGGCATTTGCCTGACGACCTGACGTGGCAGGTGTGTGTCCCTCTATCTTCCTCGCCCAGTGATTACACAGCACCTACTCCGGCTTCCTCCGATCTTCGTTCTTAATCTCCGCCTCCTACTCGTTGCTCTGTTTCATTGCAATATACTTTTTATTTGTATGACTGTTATGTTCCCGACACAAACTGCCTGACTGTGGGAAAAGGCCTGTCAGTGTCTCTGGGTCTCAGTCCCGATATCTGTACGGCAGGTGTGCTCAGGGAGTGAGGAGCTTGGATGTCCGTGTCTCCAGGCCTCAGTCTCCATATCTGTACGGTGGGTGTGCTCAGGGAGTGAGGAGCTTGGACGTCACAGTCTCCAGGCCTCAGTCTCCGTATCTGTAAGGCGGGTGTGTTCAGCGAGTGAGGGGCTTGGACGTCACAGTCTCCAGGTCTCAGTCTCCATATCTGTACGGTGGGTGTGCTCAGGGAGTGAGGGGCTTGGATGTCCGTGTCTCCAGGCCTCAGTCTCCATATCTGTAAGGCAGGTGTGCTCAGGGAGTGAGGGGCTTGGATGTCCGTGTCTCCAGGCCTCAGTCTCCATATCTGTAAGGCGGGTGTGCTCAGGGAGTGAGGAGCTTGGATGTCCGTGTCTCCAGGCCTCAGTCCCGATATCTGTACGGCGGGTGTGCTCAGGGAGTGAGGAGCTTGGATGATGCAGTTTCTAAGTGTCTTTTAGCTCTGGATTCCAGCACACATGTATGTGCAGACTCATCTGTGTCTATGCGTGTGTAGGTGGTCATCCTGAAACTTTCAGTGAACACCAAGTTGTCGGGTGGTCTGCGGCCCGCGAACATGTGTCCATGCTCTCCTCAGTGAACCACAGAAGAAGGAAGGACACCGCTTCCCCAAGCACAGAGCTGCCGTGCCCTCCAGTGGTGTGCAGGGCCGAGCGTCTGAACGGTGAGGTGCTGTCATTTCTGAGCGCTTTCTCCCCAGATGAGGCTTCTGCGGCAACACATCCCACCCAGAGAGGCCAGTACCACAGAGAATCCAGTGTGACTCATTCCAAGTGACTTCATGAAAATCAATGGCCAGAAACCAAGTACAATTAAGAGTATAATTCTGTTTTTACTTTTTGTTTTTGAGATGGAGCCTCACCCTGTCATCCAGGCTGGAGTGCAGTGGTGCTATCTTGGCTCACTGTAACCTCTGCCTCCTGGGTTCAAGCGATTCTCCTGCCTCAGCCTCCACAGTGGCTGGGATTACAGGCATGTGCCACCACACCCAGCTAATTTTTGTATTTTTAGTAGAGATGGGGTTTCACCATGTTGGCCAGGCTGGTCTCGAACTCCTGACCTCAGGCAATCCACCTGCTTTGGCCTCCCAAAGTGCTGGGATTATAGGCATGAGCCACTGCGCCCGGCCTACTTTTTAAAAATAAAAATAAAACCCATTTGTCTGTGTTGACTCTATTATCCCTTAGTCAACTGATTCTTAGGAAGACGTCATATGAACTAGGAGACTAATGAGGTGTGTTCCTCTGTCTCTCTGAATACACAGTGTAAAGACGGCCTAGTGATGCGCCTTATGCTATCGGAGGATAATTACTAAACAAGGATCTTTAGAAACTCTAATCTGCATGAAAAACTTAGCCACATTTTCCCCAATATTCCAAACAAAGTTCATTTTAGAAATGAAGCACTTAGCATGTCAGGACCACTGGACTGTGTTCTGCTCCTGAACTCAAGTGATTCGCCCGTCTCAGCCTCCCAAAGTGCTGGGATTACAGGCATGAGCCACTGTACCCGGTCAGGAGATGGACTTTTGAACTTGAAATATTTTTTTTTTTTTTTTTTTTTTTGAGACGGAGTCTCGCTCTGTCGCCCGGGCTGGAGTGCAGTGGCCGGATCTCAGCTCACTGCAAGCTCTGCTTCCTGGGTTTACGCCATTCTCCTGCCTCAGCCTCCCGAGTAGCTGGGACTACAGGCGCCCACCACCTCGCCCGGCTATTTTTTTGTTTTTTAGTAGAGACAGGGTTTCACCGTGTTAGCCAGGATGGTCTTGATCTCCTGACCTCGTGATCCGCCCGTCTCGGCCTCCCAAAGTGCTGGGATTACAGGCTTGAGCCACCGCGCCCAGCCTGAACTTGAAATATTTTTATATTGTATTCTTAGGAGTTGAGATTTACTTAAGTAAAATACTGAATATAAACCATTATTATACATAGAAGTTTGATTGTAAATAACTGAAGTGGTTCCCATATTTGGCCAATTTCTTATGCTAGTCAGAACATCCAACCTCTCTTCCTTTTCTGAAAAGCCACTCTGTCCTTACATAGGTAAATGCATTCTGAATTAAAACTTTAAATGATTTTTTTTCTCCCTTAATAGACAGTGAAATGAAGAATTAAGCTGATTTTTAAGTGTCATTGGGAGTTTCAGGGTTGTCCTGGCAATAAAGCTTGTGTGCTGTCTTTGAGTGGGCTGTTACATGAACACCATTTCTCAACTTGGTGTCCTCAGTAATAACCAGGCTGTTTTAAATGTAGCTCATGGGTTTCTCTCTCAGACAACCTATGAGGGAAAACAGAATTCCCATTGACTTTCATGACCTCTGATTTAAAAGCAAAGATTGCACATTATTTACTACTGGATGCCTTCCCTGAAATGTAATGAGGACTAAGTACAAATATGACAGATGTAATTATCATAGTTTTATCCTGCACAGCCAGGGCCTTCCTTTGCTGTAATTGTAAGCTTTTCATTCAGCTGCCACTAGGAAGGTAATTATCATTGTACCTTCAGCTATTTCATAAAGACGAGTCACCATCGATTTCTTCTGCTTCATTCTTACAACCCAAATTTGGAAAAAAAAAATTGTGGTATGAAATAAAGGCAAGACATAAAAGGTACCATAGAATTACTTCTCCCTCCTGGCCTCACCTTCTCACCCAAGCTCCTGCCCAGTAAGGCCTGGAGAGGGAGCGGCATGAATGTGCAGGAATTCATCCCCCAAACACACACCTCCTCTAGTTCCCAGATGAGCATGAAAGTTGTCCACCGTTTCCAGCTTGACACAGTTGCTGCCCTGGGCACTGCTGCCCACGTTGGCTTGGCTGTGGCCTGGAATAGCGCAGACATCTGCAAGTTGGAACCCATCAAGTGGGGGAGAGTTGGGCCCAGCTGCAACACTGAACTCTCGTCTTTTAGGCTTGTGAATCATGGCTTTATTCCTCATTTTGGCCTCATCAAACGGTTCATCTCAGGGAAAAGGGACCTCAACATGGCTTTTCTTTTCCTTCGGACAGTTTCGTGTTGCCAACTCTGCTGCACATGGTACAGGAACGGAATCCAGGCATGCACACCTGGCTCTACCAGAACGCATGTTCTGTTCATCAAGTGAGAGGCTGGCACATCAGTGAGGCTGTGGTTTGATGTTTTTGAATTAGAATTGATGACAGAAAAATATTACGTGCATCACATCTTATTAAGGAAGATGAATGAGGATCTTTGAAACCCAGACGGAACCAAGGTTGGGAGTCAACCTCTGCTGGAAGGAAGTGATTCCTTCTTAAGAATGAACACATAAATAGAAACCTGGGTTCAGGTGGTGTAGACCAAGTACACTAGACCAGTTCTTCACTTTGAATTCACTCTCTCAAAAAGCCGAACATGCTCACTGTGTGGGCCGTGAAGTGCCGGAAAATGGGACTAGCTCAGGCATGTGGGCATCTTCCCAGTGTGCTTTATCCCACGGGTGTGCTGAGACCAGCAGAGCCGAGAGCTGAGCACCGTCCACCATCAGTGGCCACTGAGACCAGCACAGCCAAGAGCTCAGCACTGTCCGTCATTAGTGGCCGCGGCCTGCAGGCAGTGGGGCCAATAATTTCATCCAAAGCTCCCTATGGATGAGCAAAGAAACTTCAAGACACCGTAGGGTATGATTTGTGCCTCAATCACCTGCTCTGTCTCACTCAGCCCTAGAACAGTGTCGCATCCTGCAGGCACCGTGTTTGATTAAAGGCGAATGTGGAATTTTAGTGAGATGTCCTCATGCTTCCCTGAAGACCAGAATTGAGAAGAGTTGTTTAAAGGGGCAAACATGACAACCAGTGTCTGCCACAAATCCGCATGGAGCCCCAGCCTCTCCACTGCTGGTTTAAAATGCCATCCACCAGGTCTCCAAAGCCCTGGCCCTGGACAGTGTCCCATCCCACCCCCGCCACCTGCCACCATCTGAACAGCCAGTCCAAGTGTCCCTAGCCTGTGGCTTCAGCCTTCTCCAAGCTCATTTCTCTCCCTCCTCTGCTCACCCTGGAAGGGCTGCAAGCCCCCCCCATTCAGCCCTGCTCCCCCCAGAGGTCATGACAGGGAAGGGGGATGCCCAGAGTTAAATAGGGTGAGAGCTGCATCCAGCATGGGCTGAGAGGAGCCCCTGGGAAGTGAAGGACCACAGGCCACAGGGACTCACACCTCATGGTGCAGGAGCTGCCGCTACACTTGTCCACAGAAACACAGGACAGCCTGATCTCCACTGCACCTGTGTCTATCCCAGGGGGAGGACCAGCCAAAAAACGGTCTCTTTCTTAAGAAACAGGGTCCCATTCGCTGGAAAAACTTCAGGAAAACGAATCTGGAATTCTGGACCTGCCTCCGTGCTACTGATCATTACAAAAAGCAGAGACCGAGGACTCTTGTGCCCATGCCCAGTGAATAAACAGGAAATGAGTAGCTCCAGGAAGAGGAACGGCACCCACTACGAATCTCTCCGAAAAGCCATGTCTTCTAGTCAGGCAACTGTCCAGTGGCCATTGCTGGATGTTCTACAAGTCATGGAACCCACCGCCCAGCGTGAGCCGGGACCCACACAGCTCATAAACAGCCCCACTGGTGAAGGAACAGAGGAGTGGCGGGAGTCCAGTGGGCAGAGTGGGTCCCGTGCACCACAGAGACGCTGAGCCAGGCGGGGATGCGATTTCCCCCAAGAACCTTCCCGCGTGATTTGCCGTGTCCATGACGCCCAATGGAAAGCCCGGGGCCACTGCCCTGGCGACACACTTACGATGGGGCTGGCGTTGATGTAGTCCGAGTGGCTGTGGCTGTTCTCCGCCTTCAGTAGGACCCGGGAGTGGTCATCTGCAAGGACACAGTGCAGGGGTCAGCGGAACGTTGGCCCACCCAGCAGCATGGGACCCCCACCTGGCCTCCAGGGCCCACCATCCAGCAGCGTGGGACTCCCAACCAGCCTCCAGGACCTATAGCCCAGCAGTGTGGGACCCCTGCCCAGGCTTCAGGGCCCACCCGTGTCCTCTCCCAGGACTCTGCTCACACCCTCCTGAATGTGGTTTCTAATGTTCCTGTTCCCATCCTCCCCTCTCTTTGTGATCCTCCACGTGGGAGGCAGATGAACGGCATGTGGGGAAGTGGTACAAAGCTCCCATTCAGCAGAATGGAGATATCCTGGTGTTTTCCCCCACGTGGAGTTCACACACCAAGGTCAGGGGTTCCTCTGCAGAATTTTACACCATGTTGGCCTTTAAATCACAGACACACTTGGCAACACACAGCAAGTAAATGGAAATAGGAACGTTAAGCAATCGGCCACCTTCCAAAATAAAAAGTTTCATAGTCGATGAAGAGTTAAGTCCTCAAGATTACCAGAATTTAGTTTTAAAAGGAGAGTAAGAGATAAATAAAATGCAGATAAAGAGGAAATAGAGGAGAAATGTACCAGTGGAGATTGGCATAAAAACTCGCTTGGACAGGCTGAGTAACCTGATGGCTGCTGAAGCCGGGCACAGCACGGGGGACGCTCGGCACTTGTGACGTTGTGATACACCAGCTGTCTTGGCTTTGGTTCTAGGGTAACCCCCATTCTGCTTACTGCGACTGCCCTCCTCTTTGCCCTGTTTTTAGAAACTTCGATCAGCAGAGCTCACAGAGGAGGAGAAGCTGAAAGAGCCCCTCCTGCATCTCCCACCTCCCTGGTGTGCAGCTGCTTCCTTTTCTCTGCAAGGTGCTCTTTGTATGATGGGATCTTAGGGGCGTTGTTTTTCTGCCAGAAATCTCTGTGGCCAGTGGCACCTTTGCCCAAGTTTTGCTCAGGCTGGGCCTGGCAGGCCGCGTTTGGCTCACACTACCAGCCTGGGTCCTATGCCTGCCAAGGGCGAGTCAGGCATGCAGCAGCGAAGGGTGTGTGAGGAGCATGGGGTCTGGTCACAGCAGTCAGGCACACTGGGTGCTGCAGCAGGGTGGGCAGCTCCAGGTGCCAGCATGGGCGCTGGCTCTCTGTGAGGCTGTGGCCAGACCAGGCAGGCTGCAAGCAGCTTCCATGGTTGACACTAAGGAACATGGTAGCTCCTGGAAGTCCGGAGATGGCAGGAACCACAGGGTCCCAAAGATGGAGTCACAGGCCTGGCTTGGGGAGCTCCCAGTTCTGGGCTCCCTTCTCAGAAGGAGAGAGCTATTCTCTCCTTCTCTTTACCCACAATGTGGCGAGCAAGGGGCATGCCTCAGCCCTGTTTGTGCCGCAGCTCTTCTAGCCCCACCATTAGACAGGTCCCAAGTTCTTGTTCTGCAACCAGGAAGAACGAGGTACGGAGACAAGTGAAGGGTGAGCGAGATGAAGAGGAGCTTCACTGAGCAATTCAACAGCTCAGTCTCCCACAGGGGGCAGCTCCTTTCTGCAGCCAGGGGGTCCTGATGAGTGTTCAGCTCCTAGCAAAGAGGAGGCTCTGGAGTGGGTAGCTCCTCTCTGCAGGCTGCTTGTCCCATTGTCTCTACAGACCTCAGCCGAGAGGAGGCCTTGGAGAGGGCAGCTCCTCTCTGTAGCTGGTCATCTCCATGTCTGCCCAGCTCTGGCTGAGCCTGAGGCATTTATGGGCCTCAGAGGGGAGGAAATACATGCTGATTGGTCCATGGGTGGCCATGGGCAGGCCTGGAAAAGGCACCATGAGTTCCCACTCTGATCCACAGGACTCGCAGCCCAGCCCCCAGCCTTCAAACCCTCCCTGGCCTGAAGGTGGTTGAAGGTGGTGCCTCATGGGGACCTACCCCCTTTTGCCCAGGAATCTCTGCCTCCTGCTGCCATTCATGGCACCCAGGCTGTTTGTGCCAAGGGGCACCTGCCGGCCAGAGCTGAGCTGCCCTTAGCCCTCCCTCAGCTTCCCTCCCATGCTTGTTGGTGCCCAAAGTCCAGAGGGGGCTGAGGTGGCAGGGGGCTGGTGTGTCAGCACTGCCCTGAGTGTGCCCATACCTGCTGAGCTGTGACAGCGCCCGGGCTCGGCCCTGACTTTGCTCCAAGATCAGCATGGGTGCCAACAGCAGGGAGAATCCAGACAGCAGGAGCAGACACTTCCTGCAAGGGCAAGGATCTTCTTCCCGGGTCCCCAAGAGTGCAGGGCTGCCTGGGTCTGCAGCTACGGTTCGGGCAGCTGTAGCTGCTCCCCGGGGTGGGGGTGGGTCCTGCCTGCTTCATGGAACAGGATGCCCAGGTCACGCCTCCCTGCTGCAGCCAGTGTGATGGTAGTGACCACTTCAGAGGGCCTGTCACTGACATCCCTGGCTGAAATCTGAGAGACAGCGTCTCAGCTCTGCTGCCGTTTGTCCCAGGGAAAACTTTTCAGTGCTGCGCACAACACAGATTTCCTTCTCTTCTGAGAAAACAAAAGCACCCTGGCTGGAGCCCTCGGAGGCCAGTGCTTGGAGGCCATGGGTCCCCTCTGGACCTGTTTCCAAACTCCAAACTCAGCAGGCACCTCCTGCGGGCGCTGGCACCAGAAGGAAGTGGCCCCAATCATGGAGCAGTGTGGTGGTGGTGAAGCTGCACAGATTCTGCTTTTCTATGCAATTCTTCCATTTTTCTTGGAGATTTTACTTATATTTTTTAAAACAACAAATTCTAGGGCTTGGGAAACTTAGTGTTTTAACTGATTTAACTAGGAAAGTACTGTGCACCAGAGATCAAAACACTCCAGGTTGGATGCCGTCCTGACACCCTCCTTCAGGTAGGAATGTCAGCCTCTTTCAGGGGTGACAAGATGGGGTAAGATAAAACATCTAGAAAGAGGAGAAAAATGCATATGTACATATGCACATGCCGTATGTAGCTGAATGCCTCAGGAATGTCGTGAAGCTGCAAATCATCCTGTCAGCTTTGAACGCAGGTTGTGAATGACGCAAAAATCCCAGGGACTCAATGGCTTTTAGCTCCTGCACAAATTAGTTCTTGGAGAGTGAAAATTGGCAGTGGCAGGAAATTGTAATGCGAATAATCAGAAAAAAATTGGTGGACTCTGACATGTGAACACCCCACAGACACTACTCCAAACATTGATTCCAGAAGCCCAATTTCACAGTGGGGCCAGACAGAACACAGCCAGAGATGAGGCTGTGGTCAGAGGTGCTGGGCTGGGCCCGGTGCTGCAGCCCACACAGAGCTTGGGAATAAAAGCAGTGCCTCTGGCTGCTTCCAGGGGCCTCCGGGCCCTGCCTCATTTTCAGCACAGCCACCGTTAGGCACTTGTGAGACCAGCAACTGGGGACCGCTCTTACGTGTCTTGAGAAGGCTTTATCAAGAGCAGGGTAACGAGGGAGCAGGGCAGGGAAGAGGCAGCGCAGCTTGGAGCCCCCAGGGTCCTGACCTGGCTTGGTCTGGTGCTTTGACGGTACCCACTGAGCCCTGAGACCAGCGGCCTGGTCTCCGGTGTGTGTGGGGGGGGTGGGGCACAGAGGAGGCATCAGGGCAGCGTGCTAGGAGCTCCTCCTCAGCCGAGCGGTCCCTGCCACCAGGTCCTGTGAGCAACAGGCCATGGGGAAAGTGGCCACTGCCACTGGACTCAGCAGACAAGCGCCAGCTGAATTTTCTCATTGGAAAATTAAGAAAATGCTTCCCTAGCTCGGGAGTCCTGAAGAGTTAAACATACATTCTACAAGCCTGGCCCTCTCCTCTCCATGGCAGAGGGGGAATCTGTCTTGGGCACCCGAGCCCTGCTGGCAAGCAGAGGACAACCCACGGGCTTCTTGGTGGAAGATGGTTTCAGCAGAATTCATTTCCCCCAAGGTCACCCTTTAAAGATGGCACTGAGTGGAGGACCCGGCTTCCAGGGCTTCGGAGAGCTCCTACTTCCTGATCGCATATTTGATTTTGTGTCAACATGTTGCTTTTGAAATTACCAGGTAAGTCTTTTTTTTTTAAGAGACAGGGTCTTGCTCTATCACCCAAGCTCGAGTGCAGTGGCACAATATTGAATCACTGAAACCTCCACCTCCTGGGTTCAAGCAATTCTCCTGCCTCAGCCTCCCGAGTAGCTGGGACTACAGGCACACATCACCGCACATGGATAATTTTTAGTAGAGACAGGGTTTTGCCACGTTGGCCAGGGTGGTCTCAAACTCCTGACCTCAGGTGATCCACCTCCCTCGGCCTCCCAAAGTGCTGGGATTACAGGCATGAGCCACCACGCCTGGCCAGCAAAGTCACTGTGTTTGCAATATGGGGTCATTTGGAACTTCCGGGAAACGCCTGGAGCCATCCTAGGTGGGCCAAGGGACGCTGCGGGCCGTGGAGGAGGGCGGACTCTGACTCCCGCATGGGGTGACAACCGCTCCTCATGCGGAGAGTTCATGTGTCTGGCGAATCTCTATTTTGTGCTTCTCTTACTTCTTACGAGTTGTTTTTAGAGCCAATGGGATGATGGCATCCAGTTCCCAAGTCCCCTAAAGGGCAGTTTCCTTGACGTACAAGGCCTGGGGAGGGCCTTCATGTTCTATGAAGGGAGGCAGGTGGCCTGGGGCCTCTCAAGGCCAACCCCAGGCTGGAGATGAAGACAGGGTGGGCCCACGCGCAATCAGCCCTGGCCTGTGCTTGTGGAACTGAAGGCTGCTCCCTCCTGTTCTCAAATGAAACATCATACCTCCCTGGGGAGGCAACACAGAGCAATGGCAGGAGCCACAGGATGAGAATTCATAACAGCCTCATGTTTCCATTAAAAATGGGTGTGCTCTTCAAAACCATAGTCCGAGAATTTACTGAGAGGCCAGGAAAACGTGGGAACTCACCTAGAGTCTTCCTTCACCTGGCTCTATAACAGAGTTAACTTCAGTGGGTTAAATTAACCCACTGTGCACATTCCTTTTCTGAACCTTTACTATGTTTATCATGTGTTAGTGCATTGTTCAACAATATTTCAGGCCGGCTGCAGTGGTTCACACCTGTAACCCCAGTACTTTGGGAGGCTGAGGCGGGTGGATCACCTGAGGTCAGGAGTTCGAGACCAGCCTGGCCAACATGGTGAAACACCGTCTCTACTAAAAATACAAAAATTAGCCAGGTGTGGTGATGGGCGGCTGTAATCCCAGCTACTTGGGAGGCTGAGGCAGGAGAATTGCTTGAACCCGGGAGGCGGAGGTTGCAGTGAGCCGAGACCACGCCATTGCACTCCAGCCTGGGCAACAAGAGTGAAACTCTGTCTCAAACATTTTTTTTGATATTAAAAAAAAGAGTATTTCAAATTACTCAGATGTTCCATATTTTCATGGATTAGATCCTCTTCTCATCCTGGACCCAGTGGCCATCCTGGGCCATGGACAGAACGGGGACTACCTTACTGTTTTAGGCTGAAGAAACTAAGGCTCAGAAGGATGGAACGACTCATGTGGCCATGGCCTCGTGGTCCACAGGGGAGCGCAGGGTTTGACTCCCAGCCCCATTGCTTGCCAGCAGGCGATCTTGGGTAAACTGTTCAGTGTTCAGAGAATGCAGGATAACACACAACTCACAGGACTGTTGTGATAAATGGCGCACAGCAAGCAATGAGGAGCAAGGTTGAGATGACGGTGGACACACACCCAAACGGGTAGGTCAGCCAAGCTGGCAAAGTGTGTTCTTGCTGCCCTGTGGTGGCAGAACATATGGAGCGATTTTCATAGGTGCCAACACAAGAGACACATCCCACAGTTTCTTCTTGAGTATTACTAGGGCAAAGAGCCTTGGAAGATGGCCAAGCTAAGCATGTTAGAGGACGCAGTGGTGTAGCCATTAATCATGATCTAGAACCTCCCGTGCCCCCCCTCCGAATGCATCCGAGGAAAGTGTGTGGAAGACTCCTCTGCCTGGAACATCGTCTTGCTACACGGATCTCTGAGGATGGCATTCCCCCAGGCCCCCTGGCTTGCTGTCCACACTCAGGAAGCTGCTCTGCAGGGCCAAGAATCTGCCTCCCACCAGCACACAGGCTCCATGGTGCTGCTGTTTGGAGAATGCGTGAGGCCATCTGTGAAGCCACTGCTGAGTCCTGGAACTCGGCAATGGGGTTCCTTCCTCCCAGGGGCCTGACAGAACTCAGCAATGGGGTTCCTTCCTCCCAAGGGCCTCATGGAACTTGGCAATGTGGTTCCTTCCTCCCAGGGGCCTCACATGTTCTCTTGGGCTCTCCAACTGCCTCTGCTTTCTGTGAAGGTTTGGGCTCAGTCATTTATGCCGGCGGGAGACCCTCTTCTTCACGTTGATGGTGCGGCCTGTGGAGAGGTTGAGCCAGCATCTTCCTCCTAGAGGGTCTGAGTCCTGACTCTTCAGTGGACGACATGTTCCAGGATGTGCTCCGCAGCTGGCACCAGCACCCACAAGCTCCTGCTCCGAGTTCATGGTGTCCATCGAGGTCTGAGGGCTGCAAAGGCACATCCTGGGGCTGCTGTCCGTCAGCAAGGGCCATCAATGCTGCTTAGGGGGTCCCAGCTGGTCACACACAGAAAGGACTTTGAACTTGTTAGAGTTAAGGGAAAGGAATAAATGATCAGACCACATTTGTTTCAATACTCTGAGAAGCTACATGGGCTTGATTCTTCGCAGACCTGGGCACTGGAAGACCAGCAACAGTGAGATGACGGAACACATTCTGAAGGGGCAAGTTCTCTTCCTCCCACACACTCCCATCCTTAGTCAGCAGGCAGACATTCTGCTTCCAATTATGCCTTCAGGAAACGCTCAGCTCAAGCTATAAAGATCATCTAACATTTAGGTAAGTCAACTGAGTGTCATTCAGGGGCTTCCGCAGCTCAGCATACAATGGTGCATCTGGGCAGACTGGGACGGGCTGGGGCTGATATCCAGAAAGCCCTGCCACATCCAGAGAGGGTCATGAAAACGAGACCTATCCCAGCCACCGCTCAGGAGGCACGCCGCCCACCACTGAGCTGAAAGACTGAGCGCGAGGCTGGTGGCTGACTTCCAAACTGGACGCATCAAAAGCAGGTCCCAGAGGAGCAACAGTGGCCCCAAATGGCATGGTCATGAGGCTGGTTTTGTGTCTCATGTCTTAAATGGTTTCAATGGCATCCCCCACAGATCTTTCAGAAAGTTGCCCCCCCAATGGGACTGGAGGCGTGTTGGGCAGGTGACCTGGAGCAGGTGGACTAGAAGGAGCCTCAAGCCCCGGGGGATTCCCATACTTGAAGCAATTTTAATCCACACTAGTCTCATTGCGGGCATCTGTGTAGAAGGAACTCCCCAGGCAGGGCTGTGTGGGGGCAGGATGCAGCTGGAACAGATGCCAAAGGTATGTGGGTTGCCGTGGCCGGGCAGCGCCCACCCAGTCACTGAGCTGACTTGGAGGCACCAGGTCCCAGGGTTGAGCTGCATACCCTCCCCGAAAAAGACACACTGGAGTCCCAGCCCTGGGAACATGACCTTATTTGGAAATAGGGTCTTTACAGAGGTAAGCGAGCGGAGGTCATTTGGGTGGCCCTAATGCAATATGACTGGTGTGCTGTTAGGAAGGAGGAATCTGCACACCCACACGTGGAGGGAGAGCGCCTGTGTGAAGACGAAGACAGCCGCCGTCGTGCTGGGGAGCGAGGCCTCCAGAGAAGCCAGCCCTGCTGACAACCTGCCCTCCACTTCTGGCCTCTGGAACAGGAGACAGCTCGCTTTGGCCCCTTACACCACCCATCCCTGGCACTCTGTCCCTGCAGCCCTCCAGGCCCAGAGCACCTGGAGGGACCTGGGTTTGGCTTCCCGTGCCCTGAGCAGCACCTAGTGCCTGCACAGAGAATGCGCCACCTGGAGCCAGCCTGCAGTCGTGGAGTGTGGGCAACCCAGAGACCAGCTCCAGACATAGCACACGTGGCTGTGTGCACTGGTGGCGACTTTCTCACAGGAACAAGAACAGTTTTCCGAAACAGGGGCACAGGTATCAGACAGGCAGGGCCACGCCGACTGCACGGCTCCACCGAGAGGCGGTCCATCAACAGTGATGATGA
Source organism: Theropithecus gelada (assembly GCF_003255815.1). NCBI lineage: Eukaryota > Metazoa > Chordata > Mammalia > Primates > Cercopithecidae > Theropithecus > Theropithecus gelada. The sequence continues at coordinate 181,685,987 of NC_037670.1, forward strand.
AACGCATCTGTGCGAGCAGCCAGAGACACAAACGGCTGGGGGGCGCCTCCAAGGAGCTGAGACTGCGAGCAGGGGGCAGCTCACACACCTTATCACCAGGACACCGGATATCACCAGAAGAACAGCTCTGGCTTGTGGCTGTGCTGCCTGAGATTAACGCGTTTTGTGGATCGGGGGCAGAAGCTGCACCTGTGACTGACGGTCTTGGGGTCGCCAGGGGAGCCGCAGACGGCAGTGACCTCTGCCCCCACAGCACGGGGCGCAGGGCAGACTGTACCAAGCAGGCGCGTCTGCAAAAGTAAGCGAGGAAATTCGACGGGAAACCTGCGCATTAGCTTCCTAGAGGCGCAACTGATGGGCAGGTGTGGAAAATGCCCAAACAGCTCACAGGAACGACTTACTTTCGCGGCACAGGAGGGGTCGTGGTCAAAGGGCACCCACAGAGACGCTGGGGTGAAGCAGGGAAACCGGGTGGGCGCGGCTCCGGCCCGGGCAGAGCCCCCCACACCCCACAGCAGCTGAAGGCCCCGCCTCCCGGCCCGGGTCTGCGGCTCGGGGCAGACACAGCAGCTCCGGAGGGTTGATCTCACTGACAAGGAGAGTCCCGGAGAAGGGGCCGGGGTGTCTCCAGCCTGGGTGGCCGAGGGAGGAGGCAGGGAGAGCCCTGCGGCTGAACGACCCAGAGGGACAGGCCCAGCCCGCTTCCAATCCCGTCAGCGGCAGAACGTCGGTGGTTCCTTCAGCCCTGAAGCGCTCCACACACAGGTCTAGGGCGCTGACCCAGATTAGAGGCGATTTTCTGGGCTAAGCAGCGACGGCGCCAGGTGACTCCGCTTGTCCTTCGTGTCCACTGACGGGAAGGTCGGCGGGTGACTGGTTCCCAACGCGGCACTTCTCACAGAAACAAAACCGGAAGTGACGGTCTCTGGGATGTTACGGCAGAGAGGGCTGCGCGGAGCCACGAGCCCAGGCGGGTCTGGCGGGCCCCACGTCGCGCAGCCTCAGCGCGGGCGCCTCCTGCGGCCGGAAGCCAGGGACTTCCGCAAACCTCGGGCCTCAGTCAACGCGAACGCGTCACCTCAGGCGCCGGCGCTCAGAGTCCAGAGTGGAGCGGGCTCCTCGCTGAGCCGCAGGGCGAGCCCGTCTCGTGCCTTTTCCCGCGGGAGGCCGCCGCGGTCCTTCCCGGGTTCTTCAGCCAGCACCGCGGGCCGGGCGGCCCGCATCCTCCACACCTCGCCGCCTCCGTCTCCCACACGCGGGGACCTCTCCCGACACTGGCCTGCCTGGAACATGCCAGAATCGTCTCCCTAACCAGCGGCCATTGACGAGCAAACCTGCATCCGCGGCAGCCTGAACTGCCGCTTGTCAAGTAGTCCTCGAGTCTCGGACCGCAGGGGTCCCGAGGGCATCCCGGGCCGCTGTCCTGTGGCGCCCACACAATGTGCCCGGACTCGGGCTTTCTCCCCAAGAGCAAACCTCGGCGCCGCTATCCAGACTCCTCGAGCCCCTTACAGGCCCCATGGTCGGGGCAACCCTGCCTGTCACAACTGTGACCCTAACTGTGAGCTCACAGGGCGGCCTCCACATTCTTGCTGGTGGAAGACCACAAGCAACCGGATGCCTTTGAAAGCCTCGTTCTGCAGCAGAACTACTCAACGGGCCAATCAGAATACAGGGAACCATGAAAGAGGTGGGAGGAGGAAAAAGGAGGATGGAGAAGGCAGGGGAGGAAGGGGAAGACAGGGGAGGAGGGAAGATGGGGAGGGGGGACGAAGAGGAGGGAGGACGGAGAGGAGGACGAGGAGGAGGGAGAGGACAGGGGAGGAGGGGGAGGACGGGAGATGGGGGAAGAGGGGAGATGGGGAAGAGGGGAGATGGGGAGGAGGGGGATAGGGAGGAGGTGGGAGGTGGGACGGGGAGGAGGAGGACAGGGAAGGAGGAGGATAGAGAGGAGGGGGAAGATGGGAGGAGGGGAGGCAGGGAAGGAGGAAGACAGGAGGGGGGAAGATGGGGAGGAGGAGGACACGGGAGGAGGAGGGACGGGGAGGAGGGCAGACGGGAGGAGGAGCACAGAGGAAGAGGGGGAGGATGGGAGAAGGGGGAGGACGAGGAGGAGGGGAGGACAGGGGAGGGGGAGGACGGGAGGAGGTAGGACAGTGGAGGAGGATAGGGGAGGAGGAAGACGGGAGGAGGGGGAGGACAGGGAGGAGGGGGAGGACAGGGGAGGAAGGGGAGGGTGGGAGGAGGGGGAGGACGGAGAGGACGTGGACGGGGAGGAGGTAGGATGGGGAGGAGGACTGGGGGAAGACGAGGTCGGGAGGAGGGCAAGGACAGGGGAGGAGGGGGAGCACAGTGGAGGAGGAGGACAGGGGAGGAGGGTAGGACAGGGGAGGGCCAGGGTGGGGCTCAGGGCTGAGGCAGTGTTTGAAGTCTGTGGCCTGTGGCAAGGCTGCAGAGCAGGCTGGTCATGTTCCTACAGCATCGTGGAGACCTGAACACTCCAGGTTCTTGGGAAACAGGGGTTCTGGAAGGGGGAGTTCTGGAAGTGGGCAGGTGAGCTTCTCGTGCGTTTGCAGAGTTCCCTACAGACTCCCACATGGACAGTCTGTGATTGTTTGGAACGGGAAGGTGGTCACTAAAAGAACAGATTTATTAGGAACCATTCATATCAGGAAAAAAAGTCAGGGGCAGCTGTTTCAAAATTAAACAGACAAAACAGACACAAAACCCAGAATGCAATGATGAATCTTGACTGCATCCTGGTGGAAAAAACAAAACAGACAACAGATAACAGACTGTGTTGTAGAGAAAAGGGTGGGAGTCCCTGGGAGTGTGTAATAGCGACACCCCTGTGGGCTGAGCTGTGCCCTGACGCCCCTGTGTGGACACCCCGACCCCCAGGAACATGGAGTGCTGCCATGTTTGGAGACAGGGCCTCCAGAGAGACGAGCAAGTGATGGTGAGGTCCTGAGGGGGGGCCTAGTGCAGTGGGTCTGCTGTCCTTAAACAAAGGGGACCCTTGGTCACAGATAGCACCTGCAAGCCCCAGGGAGGGCAAACCCCAGGGAGGGCCTCGGACACGGCCAGCCCTGCCACACCTGGACCGCAGCCTCCGGCCTCCAGGACTGTGAGGAAATGCAATTCTGTGGTTTCAGCTGCTCATCTGCTGTCTCCAAAGCCTGGGCAGATGGGCACAGCTGGGTGTTAGAGGGCACTGAGGGGTTTTCGTTAATTTTCTTAGTTATAACGGGGCTGTTGCTACCTAGGAGAAGGCCCTTGTGTTTAGGACCTGCAGGCAGGCTAAAGTATGTGGACGTCATGATGCCTGACACTTACTTGAAGTCATCCAGCCAGAAAATAAATGAAGTGCTCTCAGGTCTCGCGAATACGGCCAACACCGGGGGGCTGGCAGGGGTGGGTGGTAGGTGTGCAGGTGACACCAAGCTACCCCTTCCACTTGAGTGTTTAAAACTCTTGTAATAAAAAGTGAGGGAGGAAGTCATGCTAAGCCAGCCACACTTCTGCTCTGGAGAGAGTCCTGTAGGAGCGGTGTTCGTGGGTTGCGGCTGGGTCTGCGCTGGGGCCGTGTGGGCTGCACTCTCCTGGGAGCTGCTGACTTTGGGCTCCTTAACCTCCTTCAGCCCCAGCTCTGTCCCTGTGTGAATCTCAGGGCTGTTTTGAGAATGAAAAGGAGGTGTTTAGCCCCGTGCCTTGCGTGGAAACGTCTGATGAGCTTTTGCCAGTGTGCTCGGGGCCTGGGGATGGCTGGGGTGATCCCATCGCATGGCCGGGCCGTGGAACAATCTCAGCCCCGGAACCAGCGCCTGGAAAGTCCCGCGGTGGATTCGTGTTGTGGGGGAGGATTGGCTCAGCGCTGGTCCTGCGGACTGTGTTTTTATCAATGACTTGACGACGTGAAAAACATGTTTATAAAACGAGCAGATGGCGCCGAGCGGAGAGGGAGGTGACGCGGTGACTCAGGAACCACAAGCTCTGGAGGCTGAACAAGAATCGGTTACAGGAGATGAACACAAGGCTCGATTCTCCTGTTAAACTTGACGGTCACCAACGGGGGGTGGGGGACAGGGGGTGCGCGAGGCCCTCGGCTTCACCGAAGACCTTAAGGAAAGACTCTGGATGTTAGTGGGCTCGGCCTCAGGATCAGCCAGCACTGAGATGTGCACTTGGCAGGATGAATGTAACTTATGGTGGATAAAGGGGGAGGCCTGATCCAGGAAGAAGCACACTGGGACCTGGGGCCCCTCTGGAGGGTGGATCTTCCAGGTCACAGGGAAACAGCACGCCCAGGAGAGGGGGTGAGCCTGGCCGCTGGCATCCTGAAGGCCAGGCTCGCCCCACACTCTGCGACACCCTCCCCGCACGAAGATTCTGTAAGTGGAATCGGAAGGAGGATGTGAGAAGGACAGACAGCCATGCCACACCAGGCCAGACATCTTACGAACCTATCGGTTCAGCTTTAAGAAAGAGAGTAAAGAGGATCTAAAATCTGAACTTTGAGCAGCTGAACTGTGTGGAATGTCAGTGCGACTCCTAACTGACAACCCGCCAGCACTGTTTCTTGGCACCGGAGGTCCTGAAGAGCTCACAGAAGGTACACTTGCAGTTCTAGTTCAGAGATGATGCTTTTAGACAATCTTTCCCTTCGAGAAGTAGCCTAATGAGAAGGACTCCGTAGATCTCTTCCCTAAAAAAGAATCTGCAGTCTCTGGTAGAACAGCTGCCCAGAACAGCTTCTGCCTGTGAGGTAGCAAAGAAAAAGGCCCACACCGAATTTGCTGGGATATTTTCTTTTCAGTACCAACAAACTGACAGCCCTCCCAAATCCTAGGGGCAGAGTCGGCTGGCGCTGAGATCAAAAGGGGTGGAGGGAAGGCAGCCAGGTTGGGAGTCTCTCTCCTGCGACTTTCTTGGCGAGGTGACATATATGCTCAGAACCTTTTTCTATGGAAGGAAAAAGAAAACCCTGGCTTAATCATCAAAGTTAGGAGAATCACCCATGTATTGATCTTTAAAAGCAAATCATGATAATTTTCGGTCACTCAGAAGAAACCAAGGCAAAATATTCCTCTTAGGGGACTCTGCTTAGAGTTTTGGGAGAGAAAAAAAAAAAACTAAACCAAAGGTTTATTTAGAAAGAAATTGTTTTCTGAGTATTCTAAGGAAAGCTATGCTTAGCCAAAGTGCTTCAGCCCTTGTACATGTTTCAAATACTTCTGCAGGAGTTTGTAATGGACGTAGATTTTCTCAACACACACACACAATCTCAGGTGAGCCCACAACAGCCTATGAGGCCGGCACTGGGAAGTCTGGGCTTCAGCTCCAACGGGCCAGGCTCTAAACCCCGAAGTTCTTGTCTGCCAAGTAAGGGGGTTTATTGTGAGGACCAGAGACGGCACATTCACGAGCATGGGGGACACTGGCTCACCATGCCCTGGCGATGCCACGGTTAGGACAATGCTCACGCAGCTGCAGCGCAGGGCCAGCGTGGTGACCCTGACTCCTGGGAATGGTGACGCTGTAAGGCAAGGGCCTGGGAGATGCTCACAGCCGTGCCTCTGGCTGTGAGGCGGCTATGATCCTCCAGCAGCAATGCCCTGAGAAGCCGGGAGATGCGAACCCCACATGACTCTCCTCACTGTCTTCCTGTCCCTGGGCCTTCAGCTCTTCGTTGTCTCTGTCTTGTCTCTCTGCATTGTTTCTGTCTTGTTTCTCTCTCTCTCTCTCTCTCATTACAACATAGAGGCAAAAATACTTTTTTGTTTAGGATATGGCACCAAAATAGTATCATATCCCCATGCTTAATTTGAAATGCAGACAAGTGAAATGCTGCATAATTCTTTTTTAAACATTCAAATAACAGAAAATGCATATTAAGTTCTTTAAACTTCCGAGATAATACAACTAGACCTAGCATGCTGCCAGCCAAGCGTCTCATAGTGTGGGTTTCCTTCTCCTTTGGGGGCTCATTCGGAGGCTCATGCTCAAGGTGCATGCAGGAAGTCAGGTGACCGTGTCCATCTCCTGGGTGGAAGAATGACCCGGGGAAGTGCTCCATGGGGAAGACGAGGCAGGAGAGAAGGGAGGAGTGGTCCCAAGGACCCCTTAAATAGACCTGGGAGTGCCCGGTGAGCGTGAGGAAAGGACACGGTGGGAGTGCCAGGTGCAGAGGGAGGACTCCATCCCGAAGGTTCCATCCCAAACGGAGGACAGCATGTCCGAGTACTCGGATTTGCTTCCATCCCCGCACAGAGGATAGTGTGCGCCCAGCATGTGGACTCGCTTCCATGGCGACACGGAGGACAGTGTGGAGCCCAGCTCGAGCGCCACCCACCTGCCATGACAGTGCAGCACGGTCCTTTCCAAGCCACAGAGCCATGGGGAAGCTGGTCCTCCTGGACCGTGTGTGGCTGTTTTGGAGCCAGTTGTGTCCCGTGCAGAGTGCAGCGGCCGCAGGTGAGGCAGGAGCGAAGACGAAGGAGGCGGCCATCTCTCCGGGGCCTGGCAACAGGGAGAGCTTTAGCCAAGCCACTGTCCCCCTGAGGACAAGATCTCCTTCCTAAAGGCAAGACGGCCAGGAGTATGGAGAAGAAAGTAGGGAATACAAGTTTGCTCACAATAAACCCATGTGTTCATGAAAATATTTCTATCTAGGGTTCTCCCAGGAGATGAACTTGCCCTTCTCTGTCTTCCCTGGTGGCCTCTCAATCCTGAAGGGCAGCGCTGTGTCTTCACATCCTGGCACATGGGTCAGGAGAACCCTGGGAGGAGGTGCAAGTGGCTTCCTTCTGGCTCCAGCGTGAGTCTCAGGAGGGAGGTGCTTCCCCCCCTTCACCCGTGACCTGGCTCAAAGTGGGCAGGGCCATCCTGATCCCCACAAGAACATCAGGCACCCATCCACGTGTGGCTGCCCTGTTGGCGCTGGCTGCTACCTTGAGAGGCTGCCTGTGTCCCATCTGAGCATGGACCACTTCACCATCACTAGGTCCCTCGCCCCCAAAGCCCCATCCACACTGCACAGACAGAGCCCAGGTGGCTGCAGGGCACACGGGAGGAAAACCCCATCGCCAGGTCGTTTCTGCCATGCTCTGGGCTGTCTCTGGGGAGGGTGTGCTGTCAGACTAATATTTACCATGAAACACCTCACAATCCAAGTAAACGACCAGACACACAGAGACACGTAATGCACGCTTACTGCATGGCTGTTTACCATGAACCATGTCACCACTCAGGACTCAGCAGGACACCCCCTCACCGCCACCCTCACTTGCCCTACCACACCGGCTTCGCTCCCCACCCTCTCCTCCCCCAGGCTGCTCCTCTCTGAGGACAGTGGCCAGGCCCCCCTTGGTCCATCGTGAGTCCCAGAGCCTGTCAATAGCCCCCGACACACAGTAGGTGCTTAGTAAATATCTGTTAGTTGGCTGATGGGATGTATTGTATTTTGCTTTTCTTCTAAATATAAACTTTATAAATCACAACAGCTTCTGTTTTTAGATCTCTTTAGGGTTAAAACCCTCAGACCTCATAGAAAGTGGTCTGAACACTAAATGGGTAGCAAGAAGCGTGCACCCACATGGGTGAATGGGATTTTACACAGGTCTGCAATGCCCCAGGTTAGTTTCTGAAGGAAAACAAGATTCCAGCTTCTCTCTGCTCTGACCGGTAACACTTCCTGTGGGCTGGAAGGAGTGGAAGGGCAGCGCCTCTCCCTGGCGTGCACCGGGGCTGCCCTGGGGGGCTGTGCTTCTGGGCACAAGGCCAGGCGGTGTCTCAGGGACACCAGTCTGGTCCCTTGACTGGCTCTGAAGGGCTGAGGCAGGGACACAGTGACAGAGAGACAGCCTCGGCCACAGGGGACGCTGGTCCCGCCTGCTGCTGTGATGCTGAAAGTGAGTGTGGCCGAGCGGTGCTCTCGAAGTGTGAGCTGACGAAGCCCCTCTGTCACATCAGAGATATGGGCGAGGGCCTTGTCTTAGGGTCCTCAGGAGAGTAACCAAGGAACTCTACCCATACTGTCATTTATCATTCATATCATTCATGAATCAACATTGTGAGTATCTACTTCCCTCCGAAACTCTGGTCAGGAACACATCTAGCACCCCCTTCCTCCCAGCGGGTGGGTTTATAACCAAGCAAAGTGCGGAACCTCCCTTGGAACCTGCCGTACACAGAGAGGGTGAGTGAGGTGGACACCAGCGCCGGGCGGCCCTCTCCCTCCTCATCCCGTAAGCAACTTAGTGCCTCCTGCGCTGCGGGAACACGGGACGGTGTCTCCTCCGCTCCACGCGAGTCACTTGGAGAACTGCTGGCTTACGTTTCCATTTTCTGGCAATGATCCCTAGCTAGGTAGTAGGTGCTCAGTAATGTTTGTGGAAATAGTTGTAAAGTTAAAGACGCTGTAAAAGCGACCACTGTTCATCCTGTGCCTCCGGTGGGCTGGTGCTACGCTAACGACCCCATCTAATCCTTACAGCAGCAATATTTCAAGGATGACAGCATGACCCCAATTACAGATGTGACATGGAGGCTCCAAGAGGTTCAGGAACATGTCTCAAGTCACATGGCGACAGAGAACAATAGAGCTGATGCCCACTGGGGTGCAGATGTCCCCAAGCCCGTGCTGGAGGAAAGGAAGACACTGGGTCCTTGTTGGTTGGGGATGGCACTGCAGAGGGGAGATTCCCATGAGGGCCTTCCCAGAGTGGGCAGGTCTGCTGTAGAGGAGGGGGTGCCGGGAAGGAGGAGGGGAGGATTTTCTAGACCCTGAGGACGGGGCTGTTTCCCTGGCCTGTACTCTGGCCTCCCGCCCCTGGGGCTGGTATGTACAGGTCAGCACGGCCAGTTTCCCCCTCCTGTCACCCTGGCCTCCCGCCCCCGGAGCTGGTACGTACAGGTCAGCACGGCCAGGGAGCGGTTCTTGGGCACGTTCTCCTCCTTCTGGGCCACAAGTGAGCTGTTGGGCTCCGCCTGGTAGGCACACAGCGCCTCCCACTCCTTCTCCAGCCGGTTCTTGTTCTTCAGGTGGTCCTCCATGTAGGACTGAAAGTGAAACACAGGGTCAGGAGTGCTCCTGAGTGGGGAGCCCAGACTGGCAGATGCACAAAAGGCAGCAGAGGCCTTCGCACATGCCGCGTGGGCTGTGCCCACCATGCTCACAAGCCTGGGCCGTGCCTGCAATGCGCATAAGCCTGGGCTGTGGTGTGACGTCATTTAATTAGAAGCTCTCGTTTCCTCCAACGTGTGCTATGGTGCACAATGCATATAACACCATGCGACTGTTAAGTGAATATGTGCATTGTTATTACACAGATTTTACACGTGTAAATATAACCTCGGGTGTTAGGTATGTGTTTGGGGATCAGTTTACCACTGAGATGACAACAATTATCATATCCTTTAATTACAGGGACAGGGAGCTTGGACCAAGCTCTTGCTGGGGCCATCCCATGTTCCCATTTCTGCTTGCATAGAAGTCATTTTTCTTAAAACCGACACAATTTTCTGAACCCACCGGGTGTGATGCAGTTCAGAGACCCGGCTGCTTTGATCCGTGCAAAATGCGGAGCAGCTTCTAGCATGAAACAAACACAAATGGATGGAAGCAAATATTTTGACCCTTGGCTGTTCCAATCTTAATTTTTCTGGTGCTTGTCAGTGAGCATTACTATGAGCAGACGAGGAAACAAAGGCCTTCTGAAAATCACCCTCCACAAAGACCCCTGTGCCGCCAGCACAGCCCGCTCGCTTCTCATTCGTCTGTATGGTTGGGAACTGGCCCTGATTTTAAGGAAAAGCATTTCAAAGGACCAAACCCAGCTGCACTATGGCACCCCAGGAAATGACAGCCTCATCTGCTGTCACTCTGCTTGCGCATTTGCAAGGTGCCGCGTGTCATGTGTAGACATAGTTTCCAAGTGTGTCCACACAAGAAAATAAAGCATGTGCGTGCACACATCATCCTTTGCTGCAAAGCAGCCGCGCACTCCACTGTCAGGCCCGGGGTTCAAGCCCTTCTCACCTTCCACCCACCCCCTGACATCCCCTTCGATTGATCCAAGGAGCTGGGATGGTCCCTCCCTGCCCACTGGGCCGGTTCCAGGAGATAGGCGTAGAAAGAGACACGCAGGGAGTGAGGGCTGGACACAGCGAGGCGGGAATCTCAGCTCATTGTGCCGTCTAGTGGAAGTTTTGATCACAGCCAACCTGAACCCATGCAGCAAACACACACCCTGCCGTGCTGGCCCGGCTCACACGGGAGCAGGTGCATCGGGCACGTGTGCTGTTTAGCGCGACTCCCCTGCATCCGGGTGGGCGTGGTGGTGGGGGACAATTGCCTAGCTCAGGGTGGGCACTCTGAGGCCACCTGTTAGGAGGTCCCAGGTTGTCACTGTCGCCCCCACCATGGCCCTGCTTGAGCTGGTTGCGAAGGGCAGAGGGACTCCAGTGTCGATGAGAAGACGCACCGACTGTCCGCTCCATGCAGCGAACGCTTTTCCCACGCCGTGCCTTGAGCCTTGGGAGCACACCCATGCCAGGAACAGAAACATCAGGGCGGCTCTGAGCCAAAGCGAACGAGTTCGTCCACTCCCGTCACCAGCCCCAACACCCAGGAGGCCTCGGGGTTTCTTGTGAGTGGAAGAAGCACCCCATAGAGATGTCTCGAGTTACAAAATTAGGCAAAATTCTAACAGCTCAATCTAGGAAATGTGAACTACACATTCTTTCTTTTGAGACAATCATGATGGAACATCAAATTCATATTTCTGTAACAAAGTTACCCTAATAGGAAAAACATTCTTGGATGATATAATATTTAAGTTTTGTGCAAATACTGACCAGCTCATCCAGCCCAAGTCTGGTGTGTGGGGGAACCTGGGAGGTGGATAGTTATGGTGAAAGAATAGTCCCAGTCTGTTTCTGTAGCTACTTTCCTCAAGGTGGGCTTATGTAGAGTTCTACAAATAGGTAGGTATAAAATGTTCCTGGAAAATGATGCTGGGTCCTAGCTTTTCTTTGGAAAATGCTCTTTTCATAAAATCCATCACAAACAAATGGGCTTCCTTCAATAAAACATAATGGGTTCTAAAATGATGAACCCTAGCAGGTTTAATCCAATGGAAAATATTGTCTGCAAAAGAGGCATTGGATATTATCTTAATTCCTATAAAGTGCAGCTGTTTAAATTCTCACATTTATCTTAACTTGGGAAGCAAAATTATACTCTTAAGTTCTCTTGAATTTCTAAATTGATGGCAAAAATACAAATTGAGCCTGCATGGCGCAAGGTTGGGTGGTAGGAGGGAGGAAGAGGTAGATACTGGCGTGATTTTTTTCACAGAGCATAAAGTCATCTGCAGAGGCACTTGACTCTATTAACACTGAGCTAAAGCTGACACCTCTCTGCACACGCCACTCCAGTGGGCTGTTTGTCCCATTCTGCTCATTTCAATTTGATCTGTTCTGTATTCTTCTATCAATATTTTTTAGGAAACATCCTTTGTGATATTAAACTGATGAAATATCCCGCAACCGCATCTTAGGAGTCTTTTTCCTCTTTCGTGGCTTGTAGATAAGATGCTTTTCATCTGTGAGTCTGTGGGGAAGCTAGGCCTTCATGGCAAAGTAATGTTTTAAACAATGAAAGCAAAACCAAAGGTACCACGGGAGCTTAGTACAGATGCTCCCCTACTTACGATGGGTTATGGCCCAAGGGTTTCTGAAGTTGAAAGTACATTGAGGCCGGGCTCGGTAGCTCACGCCTATAATCCCAGCACTTTGGAAGGCTGAGGTGGGTGGATCACCTGAGGCCAGGAGTTTGAGACCAGCCTGGCCAACATGGTGAAACCTTGTCGCTACTAAAAATACAAAAATTAGCCGGGCATGGTGGTGGGCACCTCTAAGCCCAGCTACTCGGGAGGCTGAGGCAGGAGAATCGCTTGAACCTGGGAAGCGGACATTGCAGTGAGCTCACACCATGGCACTCCAGCCTGTGTGACAAGAGTGAAACTCCGTCTCAAAAAAAAAAAAAAAAAAAAAATGTGCATTGAACACAGGTAACCTACTGAGTGTCACAGCTGAGCCTAGCCTCCCTTACACATGCTCAGAATACCTACCTTCCTCTGCAGCTGGGCAAACCCATCTCACACAAAGCCTACTGAGGATAAAGTGTTGAATATCTTACGTGATTCATTGAACATTGAACTGAAAGTGAGTAACAGAATGGTTGCATGGGTACTTGAAGTTCAGTTTCTATTTAATGCGTGTTGCTTCTGCACCACTGTAAAGTCAAACCATCATAAGCTGGGGGCCGTCTGCACTGTGGCGTCCTGCATGTGAATGTGAACTCAGACAAGTGTAGCAACTCTACTCAGATGCCTTCTGGAATTATTAGGAAATTAACATGTAATTTAAACAGTATTCGTGGCCTTTCCCCGATAGTGGGCATTTAGCTATAGGTGTTTTAAAAACTGACATTTAAGCAAACAAATCAGTAAGAAAAAACAACAACAACAACAAACAATCCTACCAAAAAGTGGGCTAAGGACATGAATAGACAATTCTCAAAAGAAGATACACAAACGACCAACAGACATATGAAAAAATGCTCAACATCACTAATGATCAGGGAAATGCAAATCAAAACCACAATGCGATACCACCTTACTCCTGCAAGAATGGCCATAACCAAAACATCAATAAACAGTAGATGTTGGTTTCCAGTGAACAGGGAACACTTCTACACTGCTGGTGGGAATGTAAACTAGTACAGCCGCTATGGAAAACAGTGTGGAGATTCCTTAAAGAACTTAAAGTAGAACTACCATATGATCCAGCAATCCCACTACTGGGTATTTACCTAGAGGAAAAGATGTCATTATACAAAAAAATATACTTGCACACGCATGTTTATAGCAGCACAATTCACAACTGCAAAATTGTGGAACAAACCCAAATGCGTATCAATCAATGAGAGGATAAAGAAACTGTGGCATACAATGGAATACTACACAGCCATAAAAAAGAATGATTTAACAGCATTTGCAGTGACCCGGATGAGACTGCAGACTATTCTTCTAAGTGAAGTAACTCAGGAATGGAAAACCAAACATTGTATGTTCTCCCTGATATGTGGGAGCTAAGTTATGAGGATGCAGATGCATAAGAATGATACAATGGACTTTGGGGACTTGGGGGGAGGGGAGGGAGGGGAGCAAGGGATAAAAGACAACAAATATGGTGCAGTGTATACTGCTCAGGTGATATGTCACCAAAATCTCACAAATCACCACTAAAGAACGTACTCATGTAACTAAATACCACCTGTACCCCAATAAATGGAAAAAAATCATAAAAAAATAGTGAGCTCAGAAAAAAAAACCCTGACATTTAAATTCTTTTATTTTATAGATGAGTGCATGTGTGAGAGAGTGTGGTGGTGGGAGGGCTTAGTTTCTTAAGGCACTGCAACTTTTGTTACATAAATAGCACCTGTAGAAAAGAACAGAAAATGAAGATAAGCAGAATGGAAACAAAGGCAGCGAATAACCCCAGGGCCCACAGCAAACTGTAAGGCAACCTTTTCCCCCAGGGCTGAGTACCTTCATTTCAGCTTTGGACATCCTCAAGAGAACAGAATTTTACTTCTTTAAAGTGAAAAAGTGCTGAGATGAGGTTCACATCTTACAGATAAGGAAACCAAGGCCTAGAGAAGGTTAGCAATTGGTCCACAGCCCCCAGCAGCCAGTGGTGGCACCAAAGCCTGGGCCTGGCCTCTGAAATGCCCTGTGGATTTTCTCCTGGCCCGTCACTGCAGCCTTCTTGCCAATCTTCTTACCATCACCTCCCCTTTCCAGTTGCTTGTCCCTGAATGACCATGTTGGCGTTTCTGGTGCAAAATATAACCTATTTAAAAAATTACCAAGGGTGACTAGACTAGCACTGTCCTTTGTCTGAATTTCCTTTTACTAAGCTGATACTTTCTATCCCATAAGACTGCTTCTCAGCCTTTGCCCCCTCCCCGCCACCATCCTTCTCTACATTTTGTGCTGATTTTTCTGTAATGAACCAACCCAGACTTCAAGGTGCGGTTCAGACACCACTTCCTCCTCCAGAAGTCCGGTCAGGACATGCCCATTACCTACCCCATCCCGTGATCTTTCTTTCCTACAACTCGCCCCCCACATCAAACAGTTACTGCTTCAAACATATATCTCTATGGCATTCGTCACATTCTGCCTGGTGCTTTAACTGGGGGCTTCAAGCTCTGATTCTTCTCATGAGATTAATTTTTTTAGGGCAGGGACTGTGTTTCGGTTGCTTAGCACAGGCAGCCGGGACTCAGCTAATATCTGTGGAATAATAATGCATAACCTGGAAATCTCTACAAGTGATTTATATTATAGGTAAACATTTTATTTTGATGATGGGCATCCAAAACACTGCCTTTGAATCTTCTGAAACTTGGAAGAACTTCCCCAAAACGGAGCATAAGGAACTTGGAATGTTTTACTACACATTCCCTTGCTGCATCTTCCTCTCTGGGGTTGCCCAGCAAACATCATTGTAACTCATGGCAGACAGGTGTTAGTTCACTGACTGTTCCCATAATAACCTGAACCTAATAGCAATTGTATAAATTCGGAAGGGCAACAGTTCAGAGAGCTCTTCTCTACAACTCTTCTCCTTTTTTTACATCTCCCTCATTCTCCACGGTCCACGTCCCAGGTCAGGTGCTCCATCTCTCCTGGAGCCTTCTCAGTGGCCTCCAGGCACCAGTGTGCACTGCACCTGCAGCTGGGTCTCCTCCGCAGTGTGAGCTCCTGGTGGTCAGGGATCCCTTCTCACTCCGCATCCCACTTCACACAGCTCCTTGCTCTGGGCTCTCCGTCAGTGCCTCTGAATTGAAGCTTTATGAGGAAAGCTCTAGAATGAGCTGAGAGAGGCTGACCGGGGGAGTGAGCCAGCAAAGGCGAGACTGCACCACAATGCGTGCTCACGTCAGGAAATCCATGAAGAGTGAAAACAGGGAGCGAAGAATTAGTGCTGAATTTCAGTTGATGCAAGCTGAAGTGCTTAGGGAAGTTGGATTTGCTGTTGGTTCCCTGATTCTTAGAGAGCATTTGGAGGCGTGTCTTTCATCTTTTAGAGCTGCTTGCTCTATAATTTTGGGTTTTGAAGGGCTCTTGGCTGGGAGAACTCAGTCTGACATTTTCATATTTTTAAACTCCATTAAGGGAATTTTACTTAAGCTGTTTCTAGATGAGCCCTGAGTGAAAAGGTATCTCCAACCTTCTCAAATTCTCATACTTCCTGAGGGCCTAGACATGATGTACTTGTGGAAGAGTGAATTCCTAGATCAAACCATTCATGGAGAAAGCCACGGGGACTCAGGAAGTGGGTTTCCCAAGGGTGTTGCCAACATCCACTGACGTAGATCCCGGAGCACATGACATCCACACCACAGTGGCCAAAGATGTGGCTGCATACTTTTTCACGTTCTCACCCTTTGAGAATGACACCATCAGAGCTCACACAATCTACTTTGTTAGAGATACGAATTCAATCTAAGGTTTCCTCTGTCATCCTCCTCTCGTTTCTGAACCCATCCTGCCAGTTCCTGTCTCATATCGTTTTCTAGCTCACCCTATGAGACCATTTAGAGTTGGAGCATTAAGGACAGTCCCTGGGTCACAAGACTGGGTGCTGCTAGACGGTTTTTGAAGGAAACAGTCTCCATGTGTCAGGCAAACCAACTGGCTTCCACATTTAATGGAATCATTTTACACAGAATCCCAAAATTTGTGTAACAAAAGTGTGATTCCATGAACGCTTTGATTGAGAACGTGTTCACAATGTATTAACATAGCCCAAATGTCGTTGGCACTGTTTTCCGGTCAAATGATCAATACCTTGAGGTCAAGGGGGTGATTTCTAGGAACATGGAGCACAGACAGTCCAGAACACAACAGGGTCTGTTAACAATTGCAAGAGCACCTTCTCTTCGGAGAGGAACTGCACCTGTCACTCGCAAAGATGAACATGGAAAGGAGCTTCTGCAGAACAGGAACCCACATGAACACAGTGGGAAGGCACTGGAGTTGGTGCTGATAGAGTTCTTAACAGTCTGATACACAGAACAGTGTGGGTCCCTCCCACGGCTACTTTTTGGCGTGGAGCCTTCCAGCAAGTCATGCTGTCTAATTGAGCCCCATGGGTGCGCCCCTTTGTAACCTGGGAATCACAGCTCACGGAGGAGAGCCAGAGTCTGTGTTCCCAAGGAGGTTTTGAGGGATGATGAGTGAATATGGGAGACGCAGTTGAAGGGGTGTGCCCTGGGGATGGGGTGCTGGAGAGTCTCAGTGTTTCAGCAGAGGAAGAGGGTCCTGGAAAGACTCTTCAGTTCCCTCCCACGCTCTGTGGCTCCACTGCGTTTCTGGGGACACTCTTATCCTTTTGTTTAAGGAAATACAACATGATGAGCCACCACAAGTACCAGCAATTGAGCGCTGTGTGAATGTGCGCCTAGGGCTGACCTCAGGGACACCGTCAGGTGGCTGCACTGTCACCCCCAGTAGGGCAGAGCCACCACTGCTGACACCATCAGAGAGCAAATAACAAGCACAGCTCCAGCGTTCTGCTGCCTCCAGGGACAGCGGATTCCCAGCAAGTGCGCGGCTCTGTCCCTGCTGAAAGCTGATGTGAGCAGCACTTCCTTCTGAGCTTGTGTTTCCGCGCCTCCCTGCGGACGTCAAGCATGGTCCAGAGCGTGCCACTCCTGTCTGCTCTCTTCTGCTCACTTCTTTTTTGAAGAGGGAAATATTTCATGGCCTGTCTTCAGGAGGGGAAATACTAGGAAATGCCTATTTAAGAGACTATGTGAAACTGAACTTCTAGTTCACAAGGACAATTTCTCCGCTGGGAAGAGAACACCAGCATCCTGTGTGCGTCTGACGCAGGACCCGGCGCTCACATCACATCCTGAGACTGTTTCATGATACCACCTTATTGGTGTCGACATTGAGGGTCGGTTTCCAGGAGTTAATCATCCCATTTACTGAAAATAAGAATTATATTTCACCACATGCAGCAAGCCAGCACTGGGTGGGAACAGGCGTTCAACTGTGGCGTTCATGGGGAAAGCACACAGTAACCTGTGCTGTGGGCCACGCTCGTCTTCCTGTCGGCACCAGGAAGAAGTGCAGCTGCCACCTCTGAGTACCGGGGTAGTGCATCTGGAGACTTGTAAAGGGTCCAAATGTGGTTCCATGTGAATCCCATCCACAGGCACTGGGATCCTGGATCAGCCAATACCAACTCACCTGTTCCTGCAGACCCTGCTGCCGAAGACACCCGTAGAACCCGTGGGGAGGCAGAAGAAAGGCTGGAGCAGGCCAGTGCTATTTCAGCTCCATTCAAAGTCACAGAAATTAGGTTACTTTGGCATCTATCTGTTGGCTGTAACAATGAAGGAGTGAGATACTGAGAGGTGCAAGATGATTTATTATTATTATTAAAAATAATAATGAGAATAAACTCCCCACGCAATACTAAAACTCCAAAGGATGGTGGACCATTTAAAAATGAGCAAAAGCTGATCCATCTGGCATTATTTCACATCAATCAAACCACTCGTGCAGTGGAAAATGAGTCCCCACAGATGACTGGAGACGCCCATCATCATTCCGTGGGTCTTCGGATATGGGACAAGTGGAAACTGTCCTGGTGAAACTTCGTGACTACAACAATGCTGCCAGCCCTGGAGACTTCTTCCCACTGTAGACGAGGCGTGTTAAGGAAAGCTGGGCTTTGGGGAACCCAGTCACTAATGGGAAGGCTGTACTTCTCTTTTCTACATGGGCGCCTGTTGCAGCACAATGCCCTTTAATTTACCGAACATTACAATCAAACCTTTTGTTAAAACGAAGAATAGAATCCCTTTACATTTTCCTTCCTTGTGACGAGACCACAGGTTTGTGTTTTGAAGTCACAAGTTAGAATAATGCTTTTAAAAGCAAGGACTAAGCTGCTTCCACTGCCATTTGGAGAAATGATGACCTTTTCTTTCTTTAAAAATAAACACGGTCACCTGTCTTCATTAATGCATGAAAGGAAAATGTTCATGTTAAATTTCTGAATTCCATAAGTAAGACATTTGAATTCCAAGCAAAACTGTGAAGAGACGAAAGGAGAAGTTCAATGAGCTTGATTGTCTTGGCTCACCACACACAGCTCTGGTGACTTCGGGAGCAGCAGACGCTTGATGGAAAGGTATTTTATTGTCTGTAGATTGCTGCATCCGAAATATTTTAAATATTATTTGTTAATATTATGCAGCAGGAATGTTAAAATATTTAAAATTAGAAATTCAAAGTAATACACGTAAACACAAAGAAGAACAGATAATGGTTAAAGGATGAGAAGATAGTTTCACTATTTCTTAGTTGAAGAAAGCTCTTCTTGAAACAGGAATCCTGAACCATATGACCATATTCAACTTGCCATCTGACTCTTTGAAAGCAATGCCCACAACGTGAGGCGGCGTGGAGTGAACCGGCTTCTTCACCATCCCGCTCCTCTAACACGCCGTCTGCCCGTCATGGTACCACCTTTGACTCGCCATGGAATTACGGGTCTTACTCAACAGCTGTAAAAGGCATTGTTCCGGCTCTCCAAACAAGGAACTGAAGATGCAGGGCAGATACGCCCACATTACCAAAAAGCACAGGCCCACGGCAGCCAACTCGAAGTGCACCTGCATGCCGAGCTGGAGTTTGCTTGAGAGAAGCAAACACATCGTTTTTGGAATTCAGCCTCTGGGTTATCTGTACAAAGCCAAAAAGAAGCAGAAATGGGACCCATGGAATTAACAAGAGTGCATGAAAGACCACTCATGGGGTCTGCTCGCTTTTGATCACATTTTAAAAATTGCTTTCATGAAAACTTGTTTGTAAGGAGGAAGAATTCCCACACGTATCTGCAGTACGTCGCGTGCTTCCCTTACCCCAGGGGATGGGACGTGGTCCACACAGAGGAAACTGGCAAAAGCCTCCTCCTGTGGGCACCACAGCTGGCTTTCCTGATGGATGTGAATTAATGCCATTTATTCCAACCTTTTTCTCTGAGAGTTTTTTCTCCAGCTGACCTATTCCGAGGACCACCTAGAATCTCTGGCAAGTCCAGAGACCCTTGAAAACTGTTCTCCCTGTGTCTTAATGTGACTTAGAAATCCACTTCCATTCTTTGCCTTGTTACCAGTCAAACTGTGGAGTAATAGAAAATTATAAGCCATTAAGGTAGTGGAGAAAAGTTCAAATACTTCGAAATGGAATCTTCCGGAGAAAGTCCCCCACTGGCATGCAGTTTGGGTGGAGAAGGTGAAGTAGCAGCGACAGGAACAAACCGTAGAAGGGGAAACAATGTGTGGTGTGTGTTGGTTTTGAGACTGGGAATGCTACTGAATTTTCTGCTTTATTTAAAACTTTTTCATCACTGAAAAATAAAATACACTCACTGAGAATTAAGAATGCCCTCACTTTGGGAGGCCGAGGCAGGCAGATCATGAGGTCTGGAGATCGAGAACATTCTGGCTAACACGGTGAAATCCCGTCACCACTAAAAATACAAAAGATTAGCCGGGTGTGGTGGCGGGCGCTTGTAGTCCCAGCTACTCAGGAGGCTGAGGCAGGAGAATGGTGTGAACCCGGGAGGCGGAGCTTGCAGCGAGCCGAGATTGCACCACTGCACTCCAGCCTGGGCGACAGAGCAAGACTCTGCCCCCCTCTCCCCACCAAAAAAAAGCCCTTCAGATAAGGCTCTCAAGAAAATGACATGCTTTTTTCAAAGTCTTGTTAGAAAAACACTGTAAGAGGACAGATTTCTTGCCTCTAATAGAAGCACTGGGACGTGATCACAGACCTTATGTACTTTTGGAAGAGCAAAGGGAAAGGAAGGTTAACTCTTTGCAAAGTGGTGTGTTAAGAGGACATGAAAACTGGCTCCATCTCGATTGAGTAGAAGCTTCAATAAGTATATTTTTATTATAGTTTGGCTTTTGGTGTTCCAAATTGATAACAAAGGCCAGAGTTGTAAGACATCACACTGGTAAAGGAGTTCTTACACAACGCCCGGGTGCCCTGCAGGGTACTTCCTGGAGTCCGCAGCCGACCCAGTCCCTGTGCCACCTTTAGAAGGACTACACGAAGATCTGCGATGCGTGGAAAGGTGGCCTGCTGCACCGAAGCCCCGGCAATCCTCGATTTCAGTTTATGACTTCCACTAAACTTCTGCTACACATTTACAGAAAAATATGACAACTTGATCAAGACTTAACAACAAAAACCCCAATGGAAGATGTTAATAATGAACACATTCTGTTCTAGAAATGTTCTAATTAATAAACTTAAAAAGATAAGTAATTTTTTCCTTACCACCTACTCTTATTAAGTAGGGGAAAGTCTTGTTCTTTCACACGATTGATGGATTGTTTTACGCTGGGCATTTTTTAGCAAGATATCATATTAGGGAGTGTGCGTAGGAGGGGGTGACAGGGGTCACCTGTAGAAAGACTAAGAAAGAAGCTGTTTAATAATGGGGATGATGACAGAGGCACCACTTTGTATTTCAGGCTGTCATTCTCAGAGAAGTGCAAAGAATTTTAAATGAACAATTTTATGAATCTTATTATCTTATTTAACATCTTAAAAAATTAAGGTTATGTGAACATAGGTAAAATACGAAGATGAATGCTTATAAGCAATGGAAAATAATTCAGAGAATTATACTATGTTTTCCATAAATGTACAGCTATTAATATTTAAATTTAGGGCAAAAGAGGTCTGCTTGGCATTCTAAGTGAAACGTGAATGCCTCATCTGGTTTTGGGACGGAGGGCTACGAGCTGCTGTCATTTCAGTCGGATTCCTGCCGATGCTGTGGTGGTCTAGTCATCTGTCCCTTCGGTCACCCAGTTTGATTAAGCACGTCCTATAAGCCAGGGATGGCCTAGGTTTGGGGGCACAGGAGTTAGCTGGCCAAAGACCCTGTCCTCATGGGGTTCATTTCTTTTATTTTTTTTCTTTCTTTTCTTTTCTTCTTTATTTTATTTTATTTTATTTTTTTGGAGAGAGAGTCTCACTCTGTTGCCCAGGCTGGAGTGCAGTGGTATGATCTCAGCTCACTGTAACCTCCACCTCCCGGGTTCAAGCAATTCTCCTGCCTCAGCCTCCCAAGTAGCTAGGACTAAAGGTGTGAACCATCATGGCTAGTTAATTTTTGTATTTTTAGTAGAGATGGGGTTTCAGCATCTTGGCCAGGCTGGTCTCGAACTCTTGACCTCAGGTGATCTGCCCGTCTTGGCCTCCTGCACTACTGGGATTACAAGCATGAGCCACTGTGCCCGCCTCATTTCCTTAATTTCTTTAGGTGGAGGGCAGATCATCTACAAGTGGATAAACATAGCTTTAAAAAGTGATTTCAGACAACAGTGAGTAGTAAGAAGATGCGGACAAGAGTCACGATGCAGAGCCTGCGTGTGGGGATGGGGTGCGCCTGGGATGGGACTGAGGGGGCCCCTCAGAAGGGTAAACTCTCAGAGCCATGGGCCGAGTCCCCAGTGCAAAGGACCTGGGCAGGGCCTGAGTGGGGATGGGGGTCCTACGGGGAAGGGCTGGAGTCCCAGGCGGGAGGGTGTGGCCACTCCGGGAGGAGGGAAGGTCGGGGCTGCAGAGAAGGAATGGATGTGAGGGCAGCAGTGCCCGGCAGACCAGGGAGCTGTTGGCCTGCAAGGACTCAGCAGCTTATTTTAAGAACCATGGAAAGCCTTCGAGAGTTTTAAGCCAAACACGCTTGTGATGATGGTGCTTTTGAAAGACTATCCTGGTTCCCAGGTGGGAGTGGAGGCTGCAAGTCAGGACTGCTGCAGCCGGCCATGGACGAGCAGGCAGTGACCGTGGCATGGGGAACAGTGCGTGGGGAACAGCAGCAGAGGCAGGTGAAGGGAGAACCGGGCAGGGTGCACCGTGTCCTGCAGGCAACACGTCCTAGGATTCCCGTCTGCTCATCTGACCTGCCCTTCCTCACACACCTAAGATGTCTTCAGCCCTTTAGCTTGCAAAATATTTTGTAATTGTTTAAACTCTTCACCCCTCACAGAATCACAGCAAGGAAAGAACCTAATGATTTGATCTGAGAAGCAAGGTCATACCTAGCCTTAAGTTACCTGAAGTTAAAAGTCTGGATAAAAATCTGAAAAATTCTATCCATAACTCTGATATTTCCAACAGCCTTCATGCTTTTGTTACATGGGCAAGACATTCAGACATTGGATGGCACTACTCAGCTTTCTTTGTAAGTTTGCGCAAACTACCATAGAAAATTAACAGCCCATAGCTTAACCCCAAATTTAAAATCTAAAAACAACTGAATCACTAACCTAACCTGGGATGCCTTGATGTACTTGTCCACAGATGAGGCGATTCCTGAAACACAGACCAAGGCATCCTAGTGCGTGTGTGCACACAGGGCTGCGTTGTAAATGCAGAGCGACCAGGCACGGTCCTAGCGAGTGAACTATCCCCCACAGGTCAGGGGGGCCGTACGACCTCTTCCAGACCCCCCGGGCTCCAGTTATTAAATGACTCCTGCAATCATGAACTGCTTTCCAGACAACACAAAACAATTCTGTGAAAGATTCACAGGCTGACGCAGGCTGACAGGGGTTCTAGTCCATTAAATCCATTTCAAACTGAAACCAGGGAGACAGCAAGGTTGAGCAAACCACAATTTTTAAGAGATGAAAACTACACATCTGCAGTGGACGTGGTCACCTGCCTATTCTCCTTGGACACCGCGTGTGGGAGGAGCCCAGAACTTTCTAAAGAACCCAACAGGCCTCCAGGTCCCAGATGTTCTGACCAGCCAGCATGTCTCGAGTGTGACGTTAAGTCCAGAACACACGTGAAGGACGGCACACTGGTCCATCTCCCTGGATGTCCTTTCTCCTGTTCACAGCGACACAGAGCTCTAACCAGGCAATGCCGCACATATTGTGTCAGCGCCATCAGTTCAACGGAAAGAATCATGAGGACAAATACGTAAATGGCAGGTGTGCGTTAGGCACTCCCCTCAAGCTAACTGTTTGCTCTTCATGGTGTCTCTAACATCTGACACAGCCTGGTACATCCTACATGATCAGTAACCATGTGTTGGATGAACACAGGGTACAGACACCTACTGAATTGCATTGTGGGAACGTGGGAGTGCTTCCCAGTTTCTGATCAGAGGCCTCTTGTGGTCCAAGGCTGGTCATGTGTGCCACGTACATGGGTTTCAGGTAAGTCACCTTCACTTTGGAAGTGCAGGTGCGACGTACTGAGCCATGGCGGTGCTGCCACCAAGGGCTTTTGGACAAATGGTTACCAGGGTTTCATGGAATAATTTTCTTCACCAATATTTGTCATTTACCATCTAAAATCAAATGAACAATCAGAGGGAGAGAAGGGTGGAGATCTGGGACATTAAACCAATTTTCATTTTTCTAGAATTTTCTCCTATACTTTATTCTCTTAGCCTCAGCTCTTTTCTCTGGCTGGCTTACAGACTCTCACCCCAACCAGGATATCTGGATTTTCTAGAATTTTCTCCTATATTTTATTTTCTTAGCCTCAGCTCTTTCCTCAGGCTAGCTTACAGTCTCTCACCCCAGCCAGGACATTTGGAACTATTGCATAATCCATTCCCAGAATGCATGAGCAGCTCTGGACCCTATAAAATATTCATTCACTTTCAAAAATATTTGCACCCTGCTGTCAAATGTAGGCAAAGTCACATGAAGTATCAGGAAATCGCTATTTTAATAGCAAATACTTCCCCAACCCTCTCTTTTCACTAAAACATTTTCTTCAAAATTATTTTCATAAGAAAGATTAACAATTTCAACATTAGCTGCTAATCCCCGTTCATTTAAAACTCTGCTGATAAAATTCTTTGCTTGTCATTCAAATAGTAAGTAATAATTATAGATTTGAGGCTTCCATCTCTGGCTTCATTAATGGTAAATTGCATGGAAGTCTGAAGCATAAGTCAGCTTTGATACATCTCAAAATGCAATTTCCATAGCTTCCCTTGGCTATGTACAATTAATTACACGGTTAATAAGGGAAATATGTTAATGAAAGGAACATTATTCATCAAGACCACCTGCCTTTACCAAATATCTTTTGTGTGTTTCTCTTCTTCTTGTAATTTTGGTCTACAGACAGTTAAAAAAAAAAACCAAACCAGCAACAACTGACAGTGTGATGATTTTAATACCAGACTGCAGCTACTTTGATTAAAACAAGTCTAATGAAAAATTAATTCAATCTTATAATATTTCTACTGATTTCTGCCTTTTAGAAGTTTAAAATATTTACCCATGGTATTTCAAATTCCTGAAATGGCTATTTATCAAACACAAAGTTTACTATTTAGGTATTTTCTTTATACCAGGATCTGCGGTTGTCACCTTTATAGATGAATAGAAAACACTGGAGAACTCTGAAGAAACAGTGTGGAAGATGAAGAGATAATGCTCAATCATTCTAAACAGATTAAACTCCCCTAATTCTTTTCCCGTCCATTTTAAACCTCTCTGCTTAGCAATAATTAAATCCTCTCATTCCATTTGGATAATCAACGTTTAACTATAGACTAAACAGAAACCAATGCTAACCTTTACAAAAAAGTAAATATCTTCTAAGG
Organism: Theropithecus gelada; assembly: GCF_003255815.1. NCBI lineage: Eukaryota > Metazoa > Chordata > Mammalia > Primates > Cercopithecidae > Theropithecus > Theropithecus gelada. Next base: position 181,710,746 of record NC_037670.1, read on the forward strand.
CTTTGATGAGGAAGAGAAAAAGGAAGTTGGACAAAACTGCATTTCTGTTTACCTTTTATAACTTATTTGAACAATATGAAAAATGTATTTGCAAATATTTGTTCTACATTTTTATTAATATAAATCAATACATGTTCCTTATTCAATGAGAAAAGAATTTGACTTCAGCCACAAACATATCCCTTTGACATATGAAATACAGTTTAAGCCACGAGTTATTTAAAAATTCCATTAGTGTGCAAAATTCAGTTGAAAACCAACCTTGGATTCCAAACAGATCATAGGAAAAGAGGGTGCAAGAGAAAAAAAAAACAGTTCATGAAAATGCAACCTTTATGTAACCAAGCCCTGAAGAGATCTTCTACCACACTAACACATTCTGGGAGAAAAGCAGAATCTCTAAAGTAAATAGCAGCCCCTGCCACTCCAGCTCTGCGACAAGCAGCCCTGGGTGGGGGCATCAGGGTGGCACAGCAGCCACATCCACGCCGGCCTCCAGCAGCCTGGGGAGTGGCGGTTTCCATAAGATCCCTTCGAAAGCCGTTTGGTGTCACGATTTCTATCCTTTGTACGGCAGCAGACCCATTTGCTTAAGTGGTCATGCAGCCACCTCTCCCCACCCTGATGGTCACCTATAAAGCCCATTCGGCCAAAGCAGTATGAGCAGATTCTCTCAGAGACCAGACTCCTTTGCTGGCACCTGACCCAGGAGAAGCAGCCCAGAGGGGACCATTTTTACTCCACCGATGACGACAGTGGTTCTAACAGGGAGACCTTTCGGAAGAAGGATGAGGAGGGGCGGTTGCCAGGCAACGCACAGACAGCTTCTCCTGCTCCAAAGCAGCAGGTCTTTTCTTAGCAGCAGCGTTCTCTATTCTGTGCCAATGATGTACTCATTACGATTTTCTGATGAAGTTTGTAGGAAGAATAAAGAGTTCCAGCAAGAGTAATGAAGGTTACCCAGAACAGTGACGGAGACATGCATGTTTTCTTCCATAAGCAGAGGAGAAACTCTGAATTCTAGAGCACCTTATTTGAAAATATTTGCTGAAGTTCTAAAAGTGTTCACTGGAAGTAGACTGTTTTGATGTTTCACTTCCTAAAACTCACAGGCCATATGCACACGAACAATCATACAAGAAAAGGGGAACAAAACAACTGACAAGGTGATGGCACCAAAAATACCAGGAAGACTTGCTTGTGCAAGACAAAGTTAATATCCAGCTCTTCACCAACCAAACGTGCTCACAAGGAAAGGAGCCCGGTGGGGTCAGTCTACCTCCTTCGCCCTCCAGACCTTCCTGTAAGCAGTGAAACTTCTAAAATGTTGGTGAAGGGAAGAGAGCATTCAGGCTTCCATAGTCAACCACGACTACCAAGTGTTGGTTGGTCACCACTCCTCTTCCACTTGCTTTGAAACGAGGAATTTGGAGGAGAAGAGAACGGAGAGTTGATATGTCAAACAGTGTTTTTACTTTTTAAGGTGAAGAGTTAGAGGTGCGACCATCAGAGATATTTTACATCTTTTCCCAGCTCAGCGCCAGTCACATGGTGTGGGGACCAAATGACATGCCCGCTGGTATTCCCAGGGTTTGGCGGGTGAGGTGGGAGTGGATGATCGGGGCCACTCTTCTTGCTGGGACTTCTCATCTGTCCCTCCTTGCAGCTGCCTGTGTCGTCATTCAGCCACGTGGGCCACCTGGACTTCCCTAAGGCCACCAGCATTCGCCATCAGGGCCCACTCGCCGCTCACCTGCTGCGGACCTTGGCCCATCAGCACTCCTAGAGGCAGCACATTCTGGACACAGCAATCCCTTTGACTGCTTCCAGAAAGGTGAGTGTGGAAACCAGGTGGAACGTGATCACTGCCTGCTTGTCTTTGACTCCTCTAGATAGCCATCGATAGGATGCCTTTTTCTTTCTTTCGCTCTCTCTCTTTCTCTCTCTTTTTTTTTTTTTAATGGAGTCTTGCTCTGTTGCCCAGGCTGGAGTGGAGTCATGTGATCTCAGCTCACTACAACCTCTGCCTCCTGGGTTCAAGCAATTGTCCTGCCTCAGCCTCCTGAGTACCTGGGATTATAGGTGTGTGCCACCATGTCTAGCTAAGTTTTCTATTTCTAGTAGAGATGGGGTGTCGCCATGTTGGCCAGGCTGGTCTCGAACTCCTGACCTCAAATGATCTGCCCGCCTTGGCCTCCCAAAGTGTTGGGATTACAGGTGTGAGCCACTGTGCCCGGCTATCTTTCTTTATTAGGCAGAACACACAGTTGGTTCTTGGAGGCAATTGTCAATGTGATGTGAGATGAAGTGCAGTGCGGCCTCTGCACTGTTTTCCTTTGTGTAATTTGCACAGCATGTGTGTTTCCAGTGATATGAAGAAGGAGATAACCTGAAGTGTCTTCCTCCACAGACACCTAGAATGCTGGACAAATGGCACAGTCAGCCTTTCACAGAATTCAGGGAAATCCCCAGGAATTCCAGATGAAGAAGAAAGTGAAACTGAAGCCGCTCAAGCCCTGGGTGGAAGGCAGGCAACAGGATTCCCTACATCTAAAATCAAGGTCTTGGACTTTGCTGCCCATATGGGGCCATCAGGGAAAACCCTGCCCTGCCAGAGGTAGAGAGCTGGACCTGAATCCCCCACATAACACAGGCCCCTCAACGACCACACCCTTAGAAAATGGGTGTGCTCATACCACAGGAAGCTCGTCTGTTACCATATGGACTCAAAATGGGAAGATGCTTGAAACATGGGCCTCATCCAGAATTGAGGCTCAAATTTACAATACATGAGTGATCTGGAAATCCTTAAGGTGAGGAATTGACACGAAGATAGTCTCGGTTTAATGACAGCCTAGCGTGTCTGGCAAAAGCTCTCTTGAGGTTAATACTCTCAGAACAGGGCCACACAAAACTATAACTAAAGCCCCACCAATGAGGAGCTTATAATCTGGAATTATAGAACCCACCAGACAACAAACTACCATGAGCAAATCATGAGACAAAGAGCTGGCTTAGCCCCATGAGACCTTAATAAAAATGTCAGAAACCATCGGATAATGCATTGATCATGATTGAAGGTGTTAAAATGGGAATCAACAATGTAAGAAAAGAACAACCCAGCAAGTCGATCTGAAAAAGAACAAAATAGAACTGAGAGTGAAAACCATACTCTTTAACATCATAACTACAATGGATGGATTACAGGTTAGACACTGCTGAAGAGAAACACTGTATATTGGAAGACAGATCTGAGGAAATTCCCTGGAATGCAGGACAGAAGGATAAAGAGAGAAAATAGGAAAGGGATTTAAGAGACATGGGAATAAGAAGGCCCAACTTATTTCTATTAGAGGGGAGAATGGAAGAGAGTCAAATATAAATTCTATGTGGTTTATAATTTTTAAGAATTAGCTGGAGACAGGAATTCTCAGATTCAGGAATCACAGTAAGTTTGGAGGAAAAATTAAAAATAAAGTAAGTCCTTACCGAGACAGATCACAAGAAAACTTCAAAACAGTAAAGGTATATCAGGAAGGAGCAGCTCACAAAGGAACCACTATCAGACATAGTCATCAAGAAGGAGCTAGAACTGACACACAAACGAACCATCATCAGACCAGCAACAGACAGTCTTCTCAAGTGCAGGGGCACCAGAGACAAGAGAACAGGGTTTCAAGGTAATGAAAGAAAAAGAAATAGAACTTGACCTTTGGCTAATCTGTTATGCAAGTGTGAGGATCAAAGACATTTTCAGACAAAGAGAAGGAAACTTTCCCAATAAAAGACTGAAAGAAGGACATCTCTCAGAAAAAAAGGTAATTTTACCCAAAATGAAGAATTGACGAGTAAAAGGAATGGTGATGGGGGAGGGGGGAACCTCATAAAATGAGAGTCAGTCTGAACAAATGCTGACTATGAAAGCTAGTAAAACAAACGGTTGATTTCAGGATATGAAGACAAGGTACAACTGAAATACTGAGCAATGCTATATGTGTTAGAGAGGGAGGTAGCTGAGATCTGTCTCAGGTCCTGGGTTTATTTGCGAGGAGGGCAGAAATGTGAACTCCAGATCTTGTCAAGTCAAGTGTGGTTATTAAAAGCATCAGGGTAGTTACTAAAGTATAACTGCTGAACTAGCCAAGGGAGAGAGAGGGAATAAAGGAAACCTATTCATTCCCATAGAAGGCAGGAGAGGATGCTGCAACAAAATACAATACAACTCAGAAAATGCAGGGTATATTGGAAGGGAAAGAACGAGATGTACCCAGGCCAAACGGTGAGTGATTGAGAGATTAGCTTTTGTAAAGAAAAACTTACTTTGGCAACATGGTTAAAACCATTTTATTTTCCATAACATTTAACTTCTAGCATCTATAATTTTAGAAACATCACTGCAATACCCTGCAGTATGATAGGAGATTTTCCCACAGCGGTGTCATTATTTTTCTTTACGGCACTACTGTTGCATGAGTTGTGCAACCAGCCATATTTTGTGGAAGGGGAAGCCAGAGTTCACGGGGTGTAATGCTGGCCCAGATGTCACACTGGGAAGCCAGACTCTGGACACGGCACCATCTTTTCACTGCAGCACCAAATCTTTCTGGCTTTCCACGATCACCGCCCTCTTGTTCCAGAAGAGAAAACACTAGTGACAAGTCAGGACCTGCTCAGTCCCTGGCTCGTGCATCGTAAGTGCTCCCACCAAAGTACACAAATAAGTGAATAATGTCGACTTTTCGGGTTCAAGAAGCCACAACAATCACATGTAGAGTCAAGCACCACTCCACATGTGGACGCACAAGGCTGCCCAACGTCTGGCTCAAGGAGCTCACCCAAGTCCAGGCTGAGCTAACCTTCTGCTCCTTCCACCGTGAACTCCAATCCTGTGAACTACCCCCTGCTTCCTGACGGAGCTGTGCTGTTCCCTCCTCTGCCCGATACGGCTGTCCTCACCGACCAAGACCTCCAGCCACCTCAAGTCCCCCCTGCAGCCCCCTACCACCCCCAACCCCCCAGTGAAGGACAGAGACGACTTCTAGTAAAAGAACGCAGCTTGGCGTGTGGTAATGTCTAGTGTTTCTCCAGCCCTTCACCCCTTTTTGCCCCAAATTGGCTATAAGCCTCTTAGGAGCCAGACTGATGGCCTCGTTCACACCCAGCATCCCCACGGTCCTCTGCCCAGGAGCCGTGCTGAGGACACGAGGTAAGCAGAGCCCACCTGTCACCAGCTCGTTTCTGAACTGCTTGTGGAACTACAGCTTAATGGAATTTCAAAAGCTGCATTTTATTAAACTCATGTTAGGTTTACACATTTACACAATCAGATAACTCCACCCAGGCCCTGAACTGCTGTGATTCAGTTCCTCCGATGCTGTCTATAAACCTGCAGATGCAGGAGTCACTGGACGGGCCAGACGGAGGTGGCCTCTGGTCTCACCTCCTCGCCTCAGGTTTCTCCAGGAAGTTTCCATGAGTTCACGAGCAGCCTCTGGACGTCTCTGTCCATCACTGGGCGCTCAGAAAACGCTGCACAAATGAGCACTTTCCAAACCTGACTTTATGCACCAGCTTTAAGCGCTTCCTCTCACAACTGTCAATTTGTGGACCTGTTAACTTTTTCCAAATTTAGTGTTTGGTTACCCAATTTAATTCAACAAGTATGAGTTGGATGCTTGATTCCACTTCTTCTATCGTGCCCTATTTACACACTGTAAGAAAGTCTACCAAGCCAAGAAACAGCAAAAAAGCTGCTAAAAAGCCGGGCTCCAGGACAGTGGGTACCGCTTAGCTAAGTCAATCGCCTTGGCAGCCAAAGGCCAACCTGCATCACAGTGGGTTACCCCTTTCTCCGCAGACTCTCTGGACCATCACCACCTTCTCGGGAGCCCAAGCATCCAATCAAACCAGGTCATAAATATACAGGTAGTCCCTGATTATGATGGGGCCATGGGGGGATACACCTTTGAAATGAAAATATCATTAAGTTAAAAATGCACTACCGAATGCTATTTTCAACTTACGGTGGGTTTGTTGGGACACAACACACCATCTGTCCTACTAAAGACGGTAAACTCCTCCTACAGACCCAGCCACTCGTCCCACTGGGGCCAGTATGGCAGCAGGGAGTGGTCAGATTTGGGTCAGAGAATTTTTCCTTTAAACATCAAATGCCCAAGGCAGAAACAGAACTTTTCCTTTAAACATTAAGCGCTCAACGCAGAAAAGACAACATACTGATAACTTGGAAAGACGGAAAAATAAAGCACTAGCATGGCTCTAGCATTTTAAGTAGCAAATCAGATTTTTAAAAACTAAAAAGTCAAATCACTCCCCCTCCCACCAAAAAAACAGAGTTCCACACCCTCAATAAAGGCGGACAATGGAAGGGACACTCTCTGCCTATGTCACAACCCAGCTATCCACAGAGCATCACAAAGGGCACCATGGCGGAGGTGTGGTGGCTGCAGGGGATGGCCGTGACGGCTGCTGACCAAGGCACAGCTGCTGCTGGATGGGGCACACCCATGGCCCGGGCGTCCCAGGGAAATCCAGAAACCAGTGGCTGTGACTGCTTCCCCGACAGAGCTCCTGTTCCTTGCACAGCTGCTGCTGCCTCCAGCCTCTCTCTGTACCCTTCTAAGGACCCCCTGCAGACACACCCGCACCCACAGTAAAGGAGGTGGGAGCAGACAGCCAGGAAGTGTGGGTTGAGCTCTAGAAAGTGGTGGCATCTAAAGTGGCTCGCCAGCCTCTCCGTCAGGCCTCGAAGGTCCGTCACCGACTTGTGCAGCAGGTGGATGGCAGTGCGGGCTGTAGGGGGTGAGGGCCCAGGGCCTAGACACCGGCCAGCCTCATTGTGCTCGCCGCATCCTCAGCTCACCAGTGCGGGGAGACTGGAGCTACCCCCGTGGGGCTGTGGATGGAAGACCAGGGGCCTCTCATGTGCTCCAAGCTACCAGAAAATGCTGGTGTGGATCAGGTGTTGGTCCCTGTTACAGGCTGAACCGTCCCCTAGAATCTGTGTGCTGCGTCCTCGACCCCCTCCAGGCTATCCCGCAAAGTAACCTCATTTGCAGGTGGGGCCTTTACAGAGATAATGGAGTTAAAATGAGGCCACTGGGGTGGGCCCCAGGACAATCTGAGTGAGGTCCTGAGAAGAGAGAGAAGGATGTGCTCCCAGAGGGGAAAGGTTCTGGGAGGACATAGGAAAAAGACATCACCTGCCCTAGCCACGGAGAGAGGCCTCAGGAGGAACCAGCCCTGCCCACGCCTGCATTGTAGACTTCTGGCCTCCGAAGCTGTGAGGAAGGCATTGCTGTGGTTTCAGCTGCCTGGTCTGAGTGACACTGTCACAGCAGCCCCAGCAGGCCAGGGCAGGTCTCTGGGGGTCCACAGACTCCATGCAGCCAGCATACGTCCCTCCCAGGAGCCCCTGTTCTTGCTTCATCAATTAAAGCAGCACCCTGGCTGGGTGCGGTGGCTCACACCTGTAATCCCAGCACTTTGGGAGGCTGAGGCAGCTGGATCACCTGAGGTCAGGAGTTTGAGACCAGCCTGACCAACAGAGAGAAACCCCATCTCTACTAAAAATACAAAATTAGCCAGGCGTGGTGGTGCGTGCCTGTAATCCCAGCTACTCGGAAGGCTGAGGCAGGACAATCACTTGAACCTGGGAGGCAGAGGTTGCAGTGAGCTGAGATCGCACCAGGCAGAGGTTGCAGTGAGCTGAGATCGCACCATTGCACTCCAGCCTGATCAATAAGAGTGAAACTCCGTCTCAAAAAAAAAAAAAAAAAAAAAAAGAAGCAGCACTGTCTGCCCTGAGCCACAATCCTGATGCACAATTTCTACCTGCGGGAACCACACGGGCCTGAGCCACCCAGTCGGCTCCTTTCCCACCTGGTCACGCACATCTGGACGGGACAGGACCTCTCAGAGGGCTTCATCTTTCTTCCTGGTCTTCCTAGACTGTGCCCTAATTAATTGATATCACTGCTTCTCTCAGAGGCGACCGTGGTTGTGATGATGGACATGGAGGAGACGAACAGGAGCAGAACAGTTTTGCCGCCACGTCCATTTCAGTAAAGGCACCTGTGACTGGTGCTGCATGGACGTGCCACACTTGCACGCGGCAGGCTTTGGAGGCTGCTGGCCTTGTAGCCATGAGGACTGTGTCCAAAACCATTCTTGGAAGGAACACTAAACGGCTCCCAAAAGTCAGAAAGTAAAGCTCAACCTCACGCAAGCCAGAGAAACAGAAGTGAAAGCCACTTCGATGAGGCCTTTCCCGGTTACCAGTGGCAAAGCTCAAAGGTTCACTGATACCCAAGGCTGGGAGACCTCGGACAGGGGCACCACGTCTGTGTCACTAGGGGGACGCCATCTGGGCAAAGATTATGGCAGGGAACGCGGCAATATCTATCAAAATAAACAATAAGCATCTGCAATGACTCAGGATCTGGCTTCTAAAAACGCGTTTCACATGGTCCATGTAGTCTAGAGTGGCAAAAGTTTGAAAATTGCCTACATTGCCCTTACCAGGAGACAATAAATTTCTGTGAGTCCAAAAACAGGAGAACATATGGCTGTTAGGAGGGTGGGGCCGGGCTGTACACACTCACGCAGGGCCCTCTCCTGCGAGCGGCGTCGCTGAGGAGCCGCTGTTTACGCATTGCATGACCGCAGCAGCACCAGCTAGCCCTGGGGAGGGAGCTGGGTCCCAGTGTCCCGGTGTGGGTGGGCACCCCTGCCATGGTTACCTTCCCCACAATGGTGCCGAGTGGCTGTAATGTCTTCATGAAGCACGTCCTAGACCAAACGCCAGCCTGGGACTCACTTGATGGGACCCAGTCCCTCCCCTTGGTACAATATGACAAAGAAAATCATGAGTTTAGAGTTTAGGTCACTGTAAAGCTGCTTTTGAAAAAGGTGCAAGACTCGAGGGCTGAAATCTGCTCTCAGTTTAGAGATTAGCAGTTGAAGACCCTCCTTTCAGGGAAGAGAGTGGAGCCTGCACCCCAAAACCCCGAAGTAGCAGAACCAGGAATCTGCTGACCACTGACTGAACGCCAACTGTTTGCCAGGCACACAGTAGGCGCTGCGTCCGCATGGCCTTGTGATGTGGTTTGGATCCGTGTCCCAGCCAATCGCATGTTGAACTACAGCCCCGGGCTGGAGGTGGGGCCTGGGGGGAGGTGGCTGGATCACAGGGCGGTTTCTCATGGGTGGTTTAGACCATCCCCTTGGTGCTGTCCTCACAATAGGGAGTGAAGTCTCCTGAGATGGTGTTGTTAAAAGTGTGTGGCACTCCCCATCCGTTCTCTTGCTCCTGCACCTGCCATGGGAGGTCCCGGCTCCCCTTTGCCTTCCGCCACGACTGGAAGCTCCCTGAGGCCTCTCCAGAAGCAGAAGCTGCCATGCTTCCGTACAGCCTACAGAACCCTGAGCCAATTCAACCTCTTTTCTTTATGAATTACCCAGCCTCAGGTATTTCTGTATAGCAGTGTGACAACAGCCTGACACCTGTCTAACCCGGGTCTCCTGGTTCCCAGCCCATGTCCTCCCACCCAGGGGAGGCCCTTGCACAGGGGAGGCTGGGCCCCACAGGTACCAGGCCCTGTGAGAGTCCCAGGAGCGTCAAGCAGGAGCTGCGGCTTGGGTGGCTGCATGGACACGGGAGGCTCTAGAACATCCCCTCAAGCAAGTTAGGGTGTGAGGACGGATACTCAGGTCTGCACTGGGCCCAAAGGCCACGGCAGCCACTGGGAGGTCGGACCCATCCAGCGTGCACCGAACTCGGTGGGTTGGACCCATTCACTGTCCACTGAACTCAGTGGGTTGGACCCATTCACCGTCCACCGAACTTGGCGGATCAGATCCACCCAGCATGCACCAAACTCGGTGGGTTGGACCCATTCACTGTCCACTGAACTCGGTGGGTTGGACCCGTTCACTGTCCACAGAACTCGGTGGATCAGATCCATCCAGCGTGCACCGAACTCGGTGGGTTGGACCCATTCACCGTGCACTGAACTTGGTGGACACGTAAATGGCTCTCAAAGGAGCTCCCCAGGCCCACAGGAGGGAGGCTGGGAAGTCTCGGGTCTTCAGAGCCGGCTACTCTGGCACCTGGACACTCCTCCTCTCCTGGCTCTGCCTCTCGCCCCAGCTCCCCCATCCATCCCCTGCTGGTTTAATGCAGTCTCTGGTCACAGGGCTCCGTGCCTGGTCCTGTGTGGCGTGAAGGCTTCCCAAACCTGCCCACAGGAGAGAGATGCCCCATCAGGGGCTCTCCATCATGGCAGGGCACACCCCCGCCCGCCGTGCTGGGAAGGGGGGACTATGTGCCCCTCCATGTGCAGGCCCTGCCTATGCCAGGCAGTCCTCAATGGTGAGAAACAGCTTCCCTGCAAAAATAGGCTCCTCCAAATGTGAGCCATGAAGCCGGCATCGTCCAGACAGCAGCAACAGCCTGCTCTGCCTGTGAACGCAGGTCCCACAAAACTGGCGAGTTTGCCCTGTGGTCTGGTTTACTCATCAGGCCTCACCAACACCCAAGCCAGAGTGAGAATGGCCAGCCCAGCTGCACGGCCCCAGAGTGAAATTCTCGGTGGCCCAGTGCCCTTCATCCTAGGAGAGTGGCCATCTGCACCTGTCAACCATGTGGGAACGACGGAACAGAACCTTCCAGAAATACAGAGCACTGGGTCTGAAGGTGGAGGCACTGGGGCTAGGGGAGTGCCTGCCAAGGCCCCTGCACTGGTGGCGTGGGGTGCAGGGGACCCTGGCCCCTTTCTGCTGCAGCTGGCGACTCGTAGCCTTGGGCAGGGACACCCGGCATGGTGTCACGAGGCCCTCCTGGTTCAGTGACTTATTGCTAAGAACAAAGAAACCTGGAGCCTGACAGGATCAAACAATGAGAGACAGAGATCTCTCAAGGAGCAAAGGCAGAGACACGACGGGCCCAGGGAAAACTCCAGGCAGGCACTAGGGCCGAGGGTCAGAGGCCGTGAGCCGTGCGGGTCTGAGGAGGTCACAGCTTGTGCCGGCATCTGTCCGTCACCGGCACAGACACGCATCACGCTTCCCACGCTGGGAGTTCAGAGACCCCACAGGCAAGTCTGCAGAAGGTGCAGCGCGGCCCCGCAGGCTGGCAACATTCCCTTCCCCCTCAGCGAAATCCATGAACTTCCCTGTCTTCTGTGATCACGGGAAATCTTCGGTCACTTCCTGCAAGGCTGTAACTTTTCGTTTTTCACATCTCCATCACTGTGCTCGGTTTTAATGTCGTCATCTGTGAAATGGGTCTATTCACAGCTCCTGTGCCCTCAGTGCCTTAGGACAGTGGTGCTCCTTTTACCAGCACCACACTTTCCAAGGATGAGCGAACTCACGGTCCATATGCTCATCTTCAACACTCATGAGGATGGATTTTTAAAAGCACTGACTCAGCACGGCTTTCCCAAATTTAAGTTCTATATTCTGTAAGTCGAATGGAGAAGTGTGAAGCCATCTTTTTTCTTAACATTCCCACTCTCCAAAGAATGTTCTCTAGCCTTTAAAGGCGGACACGGTGGCTCCCAGCGGACTCAGGCGTAATTAGTCACATCGGGACGGTGACACTCTTCTCCACCTCCTCACTCAGAGCCAGCCAGGCAGAAATGTCGCCCTTCTGAAAGCAAAGGGATAGGGAAACAGATCTTGAAAACACTCGATGATTCTTTACCTTATAAAGGATGCAACAGGATTTCTTGAGAAGCCACGTCCCTGAAGATGATTAACATGAAGCCGCCTTGACAACCGTCCTGTGAAGTCGTCTTCGTCACATCCTTGCTTTTCAGAGTCCCGAGCCTTGCTCTGAGTGAGCATCTCCGTGTCGCCTTTCGGCTGTGTCCAGAGAAATGTACTGGTTTCTTGATGGAAGTGTTTCCCTCCTGCCTCTCCCTCCTCCGAGCGCTCCGCTCACCTGCAGGTGAGCCTCGACTCAGCTTCCTCCAGACAGTCCAAGGCAGGGGCACGGCCCCCTCCTTCGGCCTGCACCTTCCCCGTGCCTGGGAGGCCCATTTTCCAGGAACAGGTGACGTTCCGGGCTGGGTTTTCCCTGCAGATAAGGCCCTTTCTCCTTAGTTATCAGAAGAAAACTGGAATTTTTTAAAGGACCTTTCTAAGAAAATGGAGGCAAAGCAACACAAAAACCAGCATCAAAGCCCAGAGACAGGGATTGGGCAGGGCATAGAGAACGCAGGCCCAGAGACCCAAACCCCGGCAAGCAAAGGCCCTGCCAGGCTCTGTTCCTTCAGCACAACCCCTTCCTCTGCAGCCCAATGCACCTGCAGCACAGGCCGTGCAAGGTCTCAGGATGGGCGGCATCTCAGATGCTTACCCGGTTTTATCCTCCCGGGAACCCCAGGGGAAAGGCACCGCCATCAAGCCTGTCTCACAGGGGAAAAGACAGAGGTTGCAGGTCTCACCTGGGACATGGCACCTGCCACAGCAAAGCGTCTCAGCTCTGACACCTGGTTGACGGAGCCCAGAATCTGTGCTCCATGTCTAGACCCGACCACTTGGTGTCACGGCAGAGCGGGGGACCCAGCGGCTGCCCCGAGGACCTGCCCACCCCTGACCCTTCCCATCAGGCTCTCATGCGCCCCCTTCCCCAGAGGTCCCTGAGGCGTGTGCTCTCCCTCTTGCTCCACCTGCTGGGACACCTTGACCAGGTAAGTAAGGCCCTCCCTGCAGTCCTGAGACACCAGCCTCCTCCTGGTGACACCCAGTGGCTCCACAGCCCCATGGGTCCCACCATCGGGGCAGGCACCTGCGGCCTCCTGTCTCCCAGGGAGGCCTTATTCTCTCGTGTGAGGGAGGCACCCTGGCCCGTCTCCTTTATAAGAGCTTTGTGTGCTCACCTCTCTAGAGGGAGTGCTCATTTCTAGAGTTCTGCTCCTCCAGGTCTCCAGCATGGAATCCCAGCCTCTGTGCAGAGAGCAGCAGCATGAGCGCCAGTGGGTGGAGTGCCCCAGGGCAGGAGGGGGCTCTCGGAGCCCAGGGGCCCTTCCTGTGGGGCCACAGCCAGGCCAGCCCCGCCTGAGGGTCTGGGCTCCGGGGCAGTGTGCAGCCTCCACTCTCCCACATGTGTCCTTTGTCATACAAAGGCTCCGCTCTTGGTGCTGAACCTGCCCCGCAGACGGTGCGGCCAGTCCCTCCCACCTGCTGGGGCTCCTCAGGCCCAGCCTGGCCTCTGGACATCATCAACCGCTGCTGTTTACTTCATCGGGTCGTGGGTTCAGATGCCACGTTTTGTCCAACGTGCCCCGGGAACGGCTGCATGTCAGGAACAGCCGGTCCTCGGATTCACTGGGACTCTGTGTGGCTTATCTCACCGTCCTGCCATCCTCAGGTGAGGGGCGGTGGGGTCACTGTGTTGGCGTCTGATGGAAACAAGCCTTTGCACACAGAGGGCTGGGCTGCTGGATCACCACAGGATTGGCTGCCTTGTAGCTGTGATGAGTCAGAAGGTCGGCGACTCTGGTGCGTTCCTGTGGCACCAGCCTGCGTGTGCTTTCTGCAGCTTGCGTGTGCCAGGGAGGGTGGTGGCCAGTGCCCCTGAGATCGGCTGTAGTTTCCGAGCCACCCATGTGAGTCCTGGGAAGACGTCTACCTGGGGCTCACCTGTGGTGCAAGTCAAGTCTGTGCCTCTTTGCTGCTGTACCAGGGACGTGCCCGCCAGGAGACCCCATGTGGCCGAGAGGGCGAGGGATGCACTTGTAAAGTTAGCTCAGAGGAAGGAAAACCAGAACTGCTGGGTGAGAGCAGACGCCAGAGTCCGAGGCCCATGCCTGGCTCACTTGGTTGCTGGACTCCACACGATGCCCACCACTCCCCACACCCACCCCAATTCTGCACGATGCCCGCCACTCCCCACACCCACCCCCACTCTGCACGATGCCCGCCGCTCCCCACACCCACCCTGACTCTGCATGATGCCCGCCGCTCCCCACACCCACCCCAATTCCTCATGACGCCCGCCGCTCCCCACACCCACCCCAACTCCACACAATGCCCGCCGCTCCCCATACCCACCCGACTCCGCACGATGCCCGCCGCTCCCCACACTCACCCCAATTCCACACGATGCCCGCCGCTCCCCACACCCACCCCGACTCCGCATGATGCCCGCCGCTCCCCACACCCACCCCGACTCCGCACGATGCCCGCCGCTCCCCACACCCACCCCGACTCCGCACGATGCCCGCCGCTCCCCACACCCACCCCGACTCCGCACGATGCCCACCGCTCCCCACACCCACCCCAATTCCGCATGATGCCCGCTGCTCCCCACACCCACCCCGACTCCCACCAGCGCCTGCTGGCATTGTGGAGTCAGGGAAATATCTCAGTAACATTCACTTTCAAAACATCTTCCTCACTGGTTGATGAGGAAGATCCAGTTTCCCTGAGTTTACAGTCTGTACGCACAGAGTCTAAGTCAGCCGGAGTCATGCTTGGCCTGAGTGTGTTTCTCGTTTCGGCCCTGCAGCTGTGGGCCGTGGTGAGGCGCGCTGACAAACAGGCCCATGTCACGGTCTGTGGCCCTCGATCACCCCCCAACAGGGTGCCTGGAGTCAGGCTTTGCAGGGTTCCCGCCAGGTGGAGGCCGAGTGTCCTTGCGGTTTAGGCATTCCAGCGGAAATGAACCCTCATGTTTGCTTTCAGATCTGCCGTGACATGTGTGAAAGCCAAACACAATTCTCCGGGAAATACAGTATTTTCAGGTACCAATAGGGCTTGAGATATCATCAAATTGTTACTCAAGCACCTTGAAATGTGGAAATATCAGAACACAATGGGAGCTCGCTAAGCGGCTCTCCTCTTGGCTAACCTGTCAGATGAATGTCTTTGGTTGATGTGTTTGACCCCAATACCAAACCTTATCACAAATAGGAACTCCTGGTCTCTGCTCCTTTTCTAAAAGGGACAAACGTCAAAACAGCCTCAGAAAAGTCAGATCTAAAGTAACAAAACCACAATCCACCAAGGGGGGAAGTTCCACCAAAGTCGATGACAGGGTCGCCGAGAGAACTCCACGAGCCACGAGCTGCCTGCTCAGGGTGTGAACGCATCGGGTTCGCTCTCCGTCCCCACCAAGCCTGCAGGGAGAGCATTTCCGGCGGGCGGTCTGGCTTCGTGGGCTCACCCCAGGGAGTGATGGGAAAGGATGTGCCCTGCTCAGCTCACTGACCGGGAAAGCCAGGCTTCCTGACTGTTGCTTCGCCTCATTTTAAGTTATCCAGGGAGAAGTCTGCTGCGTTCCTCAGTTTCCCCAAACGTCTGGTGCAAGTGGGTCTAGAATTGAGTGTTTCCCACCCGCCGTCAGAGCTGTCTGTCCCTGCAGTGTCAGCTGGGCCGGGAGGCCTCCAGCCTTGATCTCCAAGCTCTGCAATGAGGCTTTTTAGTGAAAACATGGTTTTCTGACTTTTTGTGGTCCAGATCCACCAGTCTATACTATTATTAACTCATTAGGCAAAAATAGTTTTTAAAAAAGTAAGCTTTTAACATCAACTTACAGGGTCCATCCTGAGACCTGGGAACTTAACGGTATGGTGAAGAATGTTTCCCTGACCAGTAAGTGCAGCTGCTGCTTCGGTCAAGCAGCGAAACAGGCTCTGCCCTTTTACCCCAGAGACTCTGTCTCCAGTGTGGGAAACAGCACAGCCAGGCACGGTCACCCACCGGGATGACGCCTGCAGCCCGGAGACCCAGGAGGCAGCCAGCAGGATGTGCGAAGCTATCGACAGCTCTCCTACTAACACCTGGACATTTGTTATGTATGGAGTGGCAATGCACGGCCACTCCACACGTGATCACTCCAGCGAGGACCCTGGAAAAGGCTGCTGAAGCCGCATCACCGTGACCTTCTGTGCTGGCGCCACCAGGAAGGCTCCTGTGAAGAGCTGAGCACCCAGCCCGCACCTCCTCCCGCCTCGCTGTCAGAGCGGTGACATTTATTTACCCAAACGATGTTTGCTGGCCTTGAGTGCCAAGGAGACAGCCACTGCTTCCGAGTCAGAGAGTCAAAACGGCAGCGCACATGGCAGGCGCTAACAGACGTGTATTCCACTGAAAACTAAATAGTGGGTGCTCACTCTTACACACCAGGGAGAGTGCGTGGGGGCTGCACGTTCCAGGCAGAAGCATAGCAAAGATCTCAGGAAGTAAATACTCTTGTTTATCTAAATTAAGAGGACTCCCTGCAGACAGTGCCCTGCCTGTCAGCCTCTGCAGCAGGCAGGGTGCAGCCATCATGGCCCCATCCTTGGGGGTCAGCGGGCACAGACGCTGGGTGTTGCAGGGGCCGAGGAAGGAGGGCCCTGGTGGTCGTGCAGCAGGGAGCGCAAAGGCGGGGCTTACCAGGATCATGTGGCCGGTGGAGATGTCCATGTTGGACTGCACGGGCTCCTCGGACCAGGACGAGGTGCTGCTGCGTGCGGAGGGGCTGGGCATCGGCCCGTCACTGAACTGGGACGAGACGCTGCTGATGCGGGATGTGTGCGGGCCCTCGGGCCGGTCTGGTGGCCGCGTGGCCATACGCTGGCGGCACAGCTCCTGCAGGACGGGGGAGGCAGAGCAGGGGGTTAGTGGCATTGGGGACATCCAGCAGGACAAGGGCATGGCACCCACATGGCACCAACCCCTTCTCGTGCTAAGATTCAATGTTCAGGCAGGCAAGAGTTTACCCCTGGGTGGGCCAGCGCAACATGATGGTCAACGCACTCCAAAGGACGCTCCCAGCACAGCGCCCCCAGAAGGCTTCAGGCTTGTGCAGGAGAGGAGATAGAGGCCTTGCTCTCAAAATCTGAGAATACAAACACATATCACGAACATACATACACACACACATATACACACACACATACACACATCAGACACATCACACACATACCCACACATACACCACACACACACCCCACAACACAGACACACACATACACACATATACCACACGCACACCACACACATCACAGACACACCCCACACACACATACATACACACACATACACACATCAGACACATCAGACACATCACACACATACCTACACATACACCACACACACACCCCACATCACAGACACACACATACACACACATACACCACACGCACACCACACACATCACAGACACACACCACAGACACACACACACACACACTGCACGCACCACACCACAAACACACACTCCTATAGATTCAAGAAAACATGCACTGGATCCTCCTCTGTCATCAACACGGAATATTCTGGAATAAAGCCACAGTAGCCTTCGCTGGGTGGCTTCTCATTCTATTAGAATATAAGTCACAGGGGAGGCCAGGGCGGTTTTGCACTGGGACTGAGATACAGAAACTGGTACCACAATCGAAGTGTTTGCAGGAAAAAAAACCTCATTCTGACGTTTCTTTCTCTCTCCAGAGCAACGTCCAAGAGCCCAGGCAAGAGAAGACAAACGGAGCCGCACAGGAGATGGAAGGCAGGGGGGAGCGAGAGAGGCCCGTGCTGCTGAGTAGACACCAAAGCAGAAGTGCCCGGATTCAAAGAAACTCTCAACATTACACCCCAAGACAGCTTCCGTGGGATCACTGCAGAGTCTTCGACCTCCTTCCCCAGGCAATGCTCAGCCCCACACGCGTTGGGCACCCCGAGCACCTGCCCGGCCGTGCGGGACCTGCCTGCAGCCAGGACACGGCCACACAGCCTCAGGTGCTCAGGACACGCCAGGACCCTGCCTGCTGCTCACCTTCGGGGTGCAGCCTGGGTGCCCCCCGACGTCTGACCAACAATCTCGTTTTGAAACTGTTCTAACCACTGTGTTAGGATATCCCATCCTTTTGCCTGGTGAAAATATACCTGTACCCTGAGTCTGCAAAATGCAATGATACCTAGAAAAAGTTTGTAAGAGAACTGGAGCTCAACAGAAGAGGTGAAAATGCATTCATGGGAAAAAGAAAGGCTCCAGGGAGCCTTGTGGGCTGCTGCTGCCTTGGTTTCATTTTGGTGGCGTCCGGGGGAGGCCGAGCCACCCACTCGCTCCCCCCCGCGGTGTGCGTCAAAGGCCTCGCACTCCCCAAGGCAACCGCCAAAGCTCAGGAAACACTCCACATGTCCATCCTCCTTTCACCCGGGCTGCCGGCTTCCTGGCTTTAAAGATGTCTGCCAAGCCGCCGACACCACACCATCTAGAAAACATTCCCCTCCACCTGGCTCTCTGGGACGAGCAATTCATGTTCCCGGGCTCTCTGCTTCGGGCTCGTAGCGAGATACAGGTGCTGTGGGAAGGGGCCCTGCGGCCCCCACTCTCCACGAACCTGCAGCCCCTGTAAGAGCAGCTGCGGACAGGGAGAATGACCATGGGGACAGGAAGGATGACTGTGGGGACGGGGAGGACGACCGCAGGGACGGCGGGGGGGGGGGGGGGGCCGGGGGGGGGGGGGGGGGGGGGGGGGAGGGGGGGGGGGGATGACTGCGGGGACCCAGGCAGAGACGTACAGGGGAAGGTGGACTTTACCAAAGGCCTCTGGTGAGGGTCAGGGGTCTCTAACAAAAGGGAGAGTTCCAGTTCCTTCTTTCCCATACATCTTCAAGTACTTGTTAGTTTATAGACTGTTTTAAAATAGTGAGTGTGTTTAAAAAAATCCACCCAAGTTTTCTCAGAATCTCAAAAATAAACAAACAAAAAACCACAAAGGATATTTATTTATTTTTATTATTTTTGATACGGAGCGTCACTCTGTCTCCCAGGATAGAGTGGAGAGGCACGATCTCAGCTCACTGCAACCTCCACCTTCTGGGTTCAAGTGATTCTCCTGCCTTACCCTCTTGATTAGCTGGGATTACAGGTGCCTGTCACCACACCTGGCTAATTTTTATATTTTTAGTAGAGATAGGATTTCACCATATTGGCCAGGCTAGTCTCAAACTCCTGACCTGAGGTGATCTGCCCGACAAGGGATAATTTTAATAAGGTAGATGATACCAGTAACCAACCCGAGTACACATCTCATGTATTTCTCAATTGTGCACATGAAGTTTGCTTGACGTGGGGGAAAAGCACACTGAAAAATGTTTCTGAAGTAACTTCTATGTCTTCACACAATTTCTCCAGAAAAATAACATCCAACCAAAGCATGAGAACAGCTACGGCTCAGGAAACCCAGAGGGTCCGAGAATGTGACCCCCTGGGGAAGAGGATGTGAAACGCTGGAGACTTACTCACATAAAAATAAAAAATCAAGCTAGTTCCATGCCCATCCTGTGATTTGCCACCCATGGGAGAGCTACAGTGAGGTCTGAGCTCTGTTCTTTCCTGAGTGCACGGAGGGTGAAGCCACCAAGAGGCCCCACAGTCCAGGACTGGGGTCCCTGCTCCACCACAAACTTCCATTTTTATTTTATTTCTTTTTCTCCCCAAGTCAACAATAGCAAACAACCACAAACTTTTCACGTGTCCTTGGGAAAACCTCTTAAGGTCTCTAAGCCTATTTTTTTCACTTTATAAATAGAGATAATCCTATAGTTACTGTGAAGATTAAAACGGTTTCCTGTATAGTCAGTGCTTAGCATGGAGGTGGCTACAGAGAAAGCCTCAAGCAGTAGTGAGGAAGAGAGAAGTATTAGTGAATAAAAGTTAAGGCCATTGTTTCAGCCACAGCCAAACTTTTGACGGCTTGGCAAGTGTAAAGATATTTCTTAAGAAGTTACAGAATTTATTTATTTATTTATTTTTCAGAGAGTCTCGCTCTATCGCCCAGGCTGGAGTGCAGTGGTGTAATCTCAGCTCACCGCAACCTCCGCCTCCCAGGTTCAAGCGATTCTGCTGCCTCAGCCTCCTGAGCAGCTGGAATTACAGGCGTGCACCACCACGCCCGGCTAATTTTTGTATTTTTAGTAGAGACGGGGTTTCACCACATTGGCCAGGCTGGTCTTGAACTCCTGACCTCAGGTGATCCACCCGCCTTGGCCTCGCAAAGTGCTGGGATTACAGGCGTGAACCACCGAGCCAGGCCAAAGTTGCAGAATTTAAAGCTGGACAAGCCGACGTCGCCTCCTCCGGGGGGTGGCTCAGTGCCCGGTGGCTCGGTGCCGGGTGGCTCAGTGCTGGTGCACAGTGAGGGAGACCCAGGGTTCGGTGCCGCTCAGTGGGGATCTGCGGCTCTCATCAGTGGTCTCACGTCACTGCGCAGCGCGAGGTCTTCTTGAAGGTCTTGACTTTTTCAAAGGAGGGAAACTGCGATGAATATCCAAGAAAAATGTCCCTGGCAGAGAGGAAGCCCCCGAAAGCTTCGCCCAGAAGGTTGGAGACACGTGGCAGCAGCTCTTCGCCTGTGCAGGAGGAGGCGCTGCCGCGGGAGAAGGGCGTCCCCACAGCAAAGCGACGCGTGGCCGGGGACGCTGCCCTTGGACGAAGGCCCCCTCCCTGCGGGCTTCTGCCTACCAATGGGAGTGGGTGCTCTCGCCAGGTGCTGCTCCGCTCTGAACCGACCGCTACCAAGTTTCTATGCAGCAAGTGGCTCAGGCAAACATCTGAGCAGCGATAAGGCCGGGAATGGCCTGCAGGGAGGAACGGGGTGGTGGGGAAGCCGGGTCCTGGGTGGAGGAGGTTCCTGGAGCTGAAGCCCCCTCATGCTGCCCCTGAGCCTGGGGGCAGGTGAGAGACACATCCTACTTCCCTGGACACTACGGTGGGCAGGACGCGGCTCCCCGGAGGCACCAGCCACATTTCCCTCAAATCGCCAGTGCAGGTTTTTCTGAAGGCTCCGGGGGAACCCGCCACTTAGGGGAGTCTCTGCACCTCCACAAAGCTGTCCCCCCAAGACGCAGGCAAGTGGGCCACCATGGTGTCACGATGGACGCCTCCTAGAAACCAGGACTCAGAAAACACGTACGTCTTCAGAGGAACAGGATGAGAACTGCAAAAACAGACCTAACTTTGGTTCTTTTCCTTGACGTCCAGGGCAATCACTGATTCATCCATTCACAGCACCTGCAGTCAGAGGGCCTGATTTTGAATCTGGGCTTCAGGTCTTACTGACTGTGTGACCCTGGGGAAACCCTGATCTCTCTGTGCCTCAGTTTCCCCATCTGTGAAGTGGTGATAACGGTACCGACTTCACCGTTGGGAGGATTAAATAAGAAAACATGCTTACACTGAGGCTTTGGGCCTGTGCCTGGCACACACCAGGTGATTATTTGCTGTTCCGACTACGATGATTATTAGTTTATTCAAAATCGGGTTTGCTATGGTCCCTTGCCGAGTCAGCACTGCACAGGGTGCCAGAAATACCAGGTTGAACCAGGTTGGATCAGACTCGCGGGGCCCTGACCCCTGAGCACCCCCAGGCCACCCGGAGCTGGGCACGAGTGACCACAAGAAGCGACGGAAATGACGGCGACAGCACGTTTTGGGTGTTCGTGGGAAGGGGTGCTGTGGGGCAAGGAGGAGGGGGCTCTCCCTGAACTTGAGGTCAAAGAAAGCTTCAGGCAGGAGAGGCTCAGGCCCCAAGTCTAGGCCGCAGTGGCACTTGCAGAGACAGGGAGAGGACAGCAGGCACCGGGCCTGGAGGTGCGGAAGAGCTTCCACGGGGCGAGCAAGGAGGAGGAGGAGAGAGAAGGGGCCGCCACTCCCTACGGCCTCCTGGGTGGGCAGTGCTGCTGGCAGAGGGCTCTGTATCTGCACTGCGACTGCTCTCAGAATGTGCTTTTCCACGGCGAGCCTCGTTTTTGGACATGGGATGTACCCGATGTCTACAAGCTGGAAGTAACACTGTCAACTGTGTGCTTCTTGTGCATGCAAGGTCTGAAGGGAAGGCATTGCATCCACCGCCCACCTAACCTTACGGCTCAGCCACATCCAAGCAGCACGGTTCAGTCAGAACTTCACACCTCATTCAACCCAGCTGTTGCTAAGCCAGTGTGGCTGTCGTGGGGCTAACTGGAGGGTGTGCTGCCTCACGCTACATCTGAGGACATCCACAAAGCATTACTTTTGCCACATTCTGCTTGGCTGCAAGGCCACTTTCTGGAGCCCGAACTCCACCACCGACCACAACCCAGGCTGGGAAGAAGTTACCCGGGCATTGGCGATTCCCTACAGGTATGGCACGGGTGGTAGGGGGCGAGCAACGCATCAGCCCTGTGAGGAGGTCACCGAACAAGGGCTGTACACGTGGAAACCATGATGACATCAAGCTGACAAGTTAAACCCCAGAGTCCCAGCGGCACTGGCTGTCGGTTGTCCTGCACGTGCCCCCCAGAAGACGTGGCTGCAGGCCCAACTCCTGGTGTCTCCCTTGGCGATAAACACAAGAAAGCCACATTTATCTACTGGAGACAGAAACAGAAATTCCTCACAAGGGAGCTGGAAATGCGCCAGTCCGCTGCCCTCACGGGAAACGGGGTCGGGCCAGCCCCCTCCAAGGACGGGGGCTGGGGCGTTTGGCTGCTGCCTCTCCCACACACTGTGGCCTGCCCCTGCCAGCGTCCCTTCCCCTTGCTGTGTGGACCCTTTCTGGGCTACCTGCCAGAGCTCCTCACAGCGGGGACCAGCCCCTCCCTTCCACCCTTTCCTGGACACTCTTGGGAATCTCCAGATGTGGGGGAAGCTGGGAAGGAGCCTGGATTCTGCCTCGTGGCTTGCTGGGGAAAGCTCTGAGGGGCATCTCATATGGTCTCATTCACTGGTCCTTTAGGCTGATTATAGTTTCCAAATTCATAATGGAAATTCTATAGTCTGTCCATTCTCGGTCCTTTACCTTAAAATTTAAAAATTTTGTAAGGAAAAACACACTTCTTACTAGAATGGAATAAAAAATGCAGAATGCTGCTTGACTTAGTAATGGTCCAGCCAGGGCCAATGAGACAAACCTCACGGCATTTGAAATCACTCTAGGTAATAATGTGGGACATTTCCACCCTGCATGAGGTGACTAACCCTCCGAGCAAGCCTGCCAGCGCGGGCTCACTGAAGATAGCACTGTGAGCTGTTTTTCCCCTCCCAAGACTAGAAAGTGACTGGCCACAGCGGTGGAGGGGACCACACTCCTCACTCTTCATTGAAAAGTAGCACCTGAAAACGCGGCCACGTCCACGGTGCTCAACGGAAGCATGAGCTTGCTGACCGCTGAGGCGATGACTGACGGGGCGGCATGGCACACACACTTCTTTCAAACCTCAGTTGCAGTTTACAGCATCAGCTGCCATCACACCAGAACTGCCATCAGACAAGAGCAGCCACTGCCTATGTTGCCTGCGTTCATTATCAGACTTCTGTGGGGGCCGAGGCACAGAGCGGGGACTCCTGTCAGCCAGCGACAGAAATGGCCATCGCCACTGCAAACACTCTAAGTGCAGTGAGTTTAAAATACAGAGCTGTAGTCGGGCGCGGTGGCACACACCTGTAATCCCAGCACTTTGGGAAGCCGAGGTGGGAGGATCCCTTGAGCCCAGGAGTTTGAGACCAGCCTGGGCAACATAGTGAGGCCCCATCTCTAAAAATAAAAGTTAGCTAGGTGTGGTGGCACGCACCTGTACTCCCAGCTACTTGAGGCTGAGGCGGGAGGATCACTTGAGCCCAGGAGGGTGACGCTGCCGTGAGCTATGATTGCACCAACGCACTCTAACCCTGGTGACAGAGCAAGACCCTGTCCCCCGACACCCCCAAAAATACAGAGCTATGATCTCAAGAGCATTTTATTTGAGCAAAAGGTAATTTATAAAGCAAATCAACAACATGAGCCTCCTCTGAGAGAAAGCTGGAGGCCAGCCCCATCATGTTTTGAAATTTCCCTGATTTATAATCCTC
Source organism: Theropithecus gelada (assembly GCF_003255815.1). Lineage (NCBI taxonomy): Eukaryota > Metazoa > Chordata > Mammalia > Primates > Cercopithecidae > Theropithecus > Theropithecus gelada. Next base: position 181,734,597 of record NC_037670.1, read on the forward strand.
AGTGAACACAAAGGGTGCATCCTCACCCAGAACAAAGCTCTCCTGGTCAGACAGTGAACACCCCAGAGCGAGGCCTGCAGGCCACACGTGTCTGCTGAAGGTGTTAACCGCAGTGGTGCCCACACAGGAAGCCCGAGACCTGCCCCTCCACAGCGCCCACTTGCAGGGGTCCAAGGGCCTCCCCCGCACAGCACGGCCTGGGGGCACTGACACATTTTTGGCAAACAGATCTTGGCCAGACAGAAGGTCCAATCCTTCCAGCCACTTCACTCAAAGAAAAATCTTCTATTTAAGATCCAGACTCAGCCTGACAATCGTGAAGACGGCTCTGTTTATGATCTGGGACGACGCGCCTTCAGACACAGCGGCCCAGTGTGTGCAGCTTGGCGACCTTGAGTTTGTAAAGACGAGTAAGACCTTGTGGCATTCGCATGACTCAACAACCAACAGGTAATTAATTATGAACAAAGAAGAAAGGTTGATGTAACCACATAACTCTTGATTGTAGATTTAGCCCTGAGGTCGGCGGCACCCGTGAATTCCCTCCCTGCTCTGTGAGGAGCTGGACAGAGGCTCCATCCCACTGAGGGTTGGGCGTGGGCCTACCTGGCCCTGAAGGCACCCATGGGGCCACTCCCACCGGGGTGTGGATGAAATCTGTTTTCTTTTCTCAATTCGTACTCTTTAGTAGCAAAGAAACAACAATGTATATGTGAACTAAAAAAAGGATTATAAATCATGCTACTATAAAGACACATGCACACGTATGTTTATTGCAGCACTATTCACAATAGTAAAGACTTGGAACCAACCCAAATGTCCATCAATGATAGACTGGATTAAGAAAATGTGGCACATATATACCATAAAATACTATGCAGCCATAAAAAAGGATGAGTTCATGTCCTTTGTAGGGACATGGATGAAGCTGGAAACCATGATTCTCAGCAAACTATCACAAGGACAGAAAACCAAACACTGCATGTTCTCACTCATAGGTGGGAATTGAACAATGAGAACACTTGGACACAGGGCGGGGAACATCACACACCAGGGCCTGTCAGGCGCTGGGGGGCTGGGAGAAGGATAGCATTCTTCTATAGAGAAATACCTAATGTAAATGACGAGTTAATGGGTGCAGCAAACCAACATGGCACATGTATACCTATGTAACAAACCTGCACATTGTGCAATGTACCCTAGAACTTAAAGTATAATAAAATAAAAGGAAAAAAATAAATTTCTAGGGAGCAAAGGGGAAGTCATTTATTTTTGTGCATGCTGCTTTGCATTTTTAGAATGTCTGTCCCTGGAGATGGAGCTCACATCTTTCCGGAAAGCTCTGTAGTCTCAGTATAGCTGCTCTGCAGCTTTTTAGCTGTCTGGCCCCTCTTAGGTGTTGAGAAAGTTATTAAGAAAATTATTAAGGATAGCATGTCAAGTTTCCAGTGAGAAGGATGCATTTGCAATAATGGAAAAAGGGCATGGTTTTTGCAGGTCATCTCCATAGTAAAATATCAATGATTATAATGTGCCTCTATTTTTGAGAAGAAAGTATTCCAGAGCCATTAGTGTGTTAGAAAAAAAAAACTCCCATAGTAGAAATGACATCCATCATTGGTAAAGAAAGCAAGCCAAGACAGAGCTGAGGACCAGGACTCTGGGTCCAGATCACTCGTGGCTGTGTGCCACCGGACAGGTTACTGAAAGCTGCATGTGTGTTTTTAATCTGTGAAATGAGGATGAAGGCAGAGCAGCTCCACAGAGTTGTTGGGAGGACTCTGAGGGTGGATGTGTGTGGAGCACAGAGTACGAGCCTGGCTCGCACATTCGGCCCGTGCAGCACTGATCTCAGGTGTGTGTGATGAGTACGAGCCCGGCTTGCACACTCGGCCCGTGTGACACTGATCTCAGGTGTGTGTGATGAGTACGAGCCCGGCTTGCACACTCGGCCCGTGTGGCACTGATCTCAGATGTGTGTGATGCGTATGAGCCCAACTTGCACACTCGGCCCGTGCAGCACTGATTTCAGGTGTGTGTGATGAGTATGAGCCCGGCTTGCACACTCGGCCCGTGTGACACTGATCTCTGGTGGGTGCAATGAGTACACAGCCCGGTTTACACACTCAGCCCATGCGGCACTGATGCCACGTGGGTGTGGGCATCCCCCTGCCAGCGTCCGCATCTACATTTGGCACAGAGAAGCCACACAGCCTCAAGAGAGCTGGGGGCCTCTGGCAGGGCCTCCTTCCAGGACACAATACCAAGGAGGCCAGACCCCCAGGGCCGTCCCCACCAGACGACGCTCCCGCCACTCTGTCCGGCCGATGAGACCCTCTCCCTCCCTCCTCCCTCAGGTGAAACTACAGTAACTGGGCATCTTTAAAGAAGAGAGCCGCGTCTTCCACTGCTGCCCTAAATGGAAACGCTCCACTGCAAAACTCAATGTGATGCTTGTGCCTCACGACCCAACGCCCTCCCCGTGGGGCAGTGTTTGTCAGAACGGTAAACCTAGCACTTCCGCACCCAGGCACAAAAAGTCTCCATCAGGAAAATGTGAAAAATTGATCTTTTTGCAGCTCAGTGCTGCCTCCAACACATCCAGAGCCAGCTGGAACTGTGTGAGCCCAGTGGCACCGCAAGCACCCACACCAGCACCCTGCCCTGGGCAGAGCCATGTGGGACCGTCCCCACAGGACAGTGCTGCACCCAGAGCCCCCACCCCGAAGGCTTCCCGTGCTCCAAGTAGCTCCTCAGGTGTGAGCACACAGAGGAGGCCAGGGTCAGTGCAGCACATTCGGACACCACAGTCCTCGCTCGCCGCAGAGCTGCCTGCTTCTCTGCTGTGCCTGAGCCAGGGCCCTGGGCATGTCCGCAGAGTCCTCAAAGTATCTTATACTTCTTTATAACACAATGTGCGAAATAAGCTGAAGAGGATTCTGGGGGCAGAAATTCATCCATACACATCACAAGGCAAATGTCTCATCTCTTAACTCAGCATCTGATGGGGAAAATTACAGAGGGGAAATCACTCAGAGAAGAGACCTGTCATTCTCGAATTCTGCCAAAAGAAGAACAAGACAACAAAGACTTCAGGAAAACCCCTCTGCACCTTTCTGGGAGCCATGTGAACGAAGCCCTGCTGCCCGAGTGTGCACAGAGACAGCCTCGGGTTTTTAGGGTTATTTTGAGAGTGTAATCACTAGTGACAGGACCACACTAAGGAATTAAATGTACAAAACTGGGCAGGAAACAGTGGGTTCACTGGGCTCTGCTGGGGAGGAATAAAGGCCACTCTCCAGACCCGGAAGCGGCACCAAGAGAACATGGTGAATGGGAACCGGCCCACTTTGGGGAGGGCCCTGGCCTTCAGCTCAGAGGGCGACGTAGAATCCAACACACAGCAGAAGCCGCGGGGCCCGGCGCATCCACAGGTGGCTCGAACGCAGAACGGTTGAGGAAAAAGCCTGCGCTCTGTCAGTTTGACACGGTGGCTGCAGGGCACATGATGACAGGAAATCTAAACAGGAAGGTGAAATGTTTAGACAGCAAGTGTGGGGAAAAGGCCGGGGAAAAATATTCCAGATTGTTAAACAGGGTCATGTGTCACAGTGGGAAAAAAAGAAAAAAGGTTTCTTGTATAATCACCTCTCCCTGATCATGACACAGTTTTACTTGATTTTATTTCATCATAAAACTCAGAAGGCCTCAGAGGGAACCGCCTCTCATTCTAGGCCGGCAAGGCCAGCTGGGAGCAGAGGGGCAGCAACCAGTGATTTCGTTCAGGAGAGCGACTTTACACAAACACTCCCGCGACGCTGGGGTCTCCAGTCGGCACCGCTGCAGGATGCTCTGGGTTCTGGGCGCATCTGGGGCATCCCTGTGAGAACCCAGGGAACACAGGGCCATGCTCGCTTCTGGAGAGGAAACGGCCCATGGCCGCCCCTGAACGCCAGGGGAGCCTCCCTTCTCCCACGGAGTCAGGGCCCGGGCAGCTGAGCCTGTCCATGATCTAAGCCGGGGCAGCACTTGTCCCTGCGTCCTCAGCTCATGGCCCACGTGGCCAACCCTGCCCTGGTGACGCAGTCCCACCGCTTCCAGCGGCTTTTCCTTGGTGCTCAGGTAACTTTTTCTCTTGGACCGAGAACAACGCACACACATGTTTGCACACACACACCCCCCAAGGGGAGGACGCCCCTGACAGCAGAGCTCAAGCCAGGGTCACAGAGCTCTGCAGGCTCTGCCAAGAGACCTGGCTCCCGCCCCTCCCCGCTCCTGACACGCGACACTGGTCGGGGCTGTAAGCACAGCTGCTACAGGAAGGGGATCCACCGCATGGGCACACGAGCCGAGTCAGCCCACGGAGAGCAATGTTGGCCAAGCAATATGGAGTGAGTTTTTCCCATTTCGCAAGATGTTTTCTCAAAACAAAAATTAAAGATATAGACATGTTTCATGTAAGTGAAAAATAATTTTCAACACTCTTCTAAATGTGGAACAGTCTTGGAACAGCCTGAGATCAGTAGGGAAAAAGCGGCGTCTCCCCTCGCTCAGCCCCCATCCCTGCGGCGCCCAGAGCACCAGCCCTTTCTTGAGTCCCCACACAAGCTCGTGGCCGGGCTCTGGACATCCAGGCGTGTGTTGTCTCCTAGTTATTTTCACGTTCGTACCCCCGCCTCCCACACTCGGGAGCAGAAGTCCTTCTGTCTGCTTTCTGTACCCACAGCGTCTACGTGGTGCAGAGGGGCCCTCGCCGAGCCCCTGCACACCGGTCAGCAGCCCTGGCCTGCAGGTCATGACTCGCTCAGGGGCCGAGTGTCCCACACCAAGGCAGCCCCAAGGGAGCAGCGAGGGGCACAGCTGGCGGAGCTGCATCCAGCCCCCGGGGCCGGCAGCTGTGGTGTCCTGCTCGGGGGAAGCGAGGGCCGTGTGTGAATCTCCCGAAGTCCCTGGGGGGTGGCTGGAAGCCGCGATCACTCCACAGGAAGCACAGAAGGCGTGTGCGGGCTCGCGGGACCCACGGTCAGCTGCATCGAGAGTGACGAATGACGTGCTGAAACGCGACCTCCTGCCTCCCTTTTTCTTAGGGGCTGCCTCTGCCCTAAGACTAAAGACACTCATTTTCTTCGTTTACTCTGCTCCTGATAACGTCAGATTGAAACCAGGAAACAGTTGTGAAAATAAAGACATTGAAAGGACACACAGAATTTTAATGAGCATCTTCTTTCCGGAATAGCCCATGTCTACGACGGCCTTCTGTGACGGCCTTTAACGCTTCCATAAAGGTGGCCTCTTAGATGTGAGAAGGAGCACATTTAACCCACGATGCCTGCAACCCTTCCCACTGTCACAGGAGACCCCGGTCACGGCAGCAGAGCCCCTCCAGCCAGACCGCGGTCGGTGAGACAAATCCAACATGGGACACAAATCCCTCCCTTCCCGGCTCCCACAGAGGATGACTCACTGGGCAATTAAGTTCTAAGGGCTTCCAAAAAAGTCAGTGGTGCCTTTAAAGTTCACAGATCCAACGCGACCTCTGTGGGCAAAGCCAGCCTTGAGAGGCCCCACAGGCTGAACCTCGCTGTTCAGTTTCACAGTCAGACAATTTAAAATAGTCAGTAAGAAACGAGTCATCTGCCCTCACAGCAGCCCAGGCCCGACGTGGAAGTAGAGAACGGGCAGCTGTTTTTCACAAGAAACTTTTGCACCTTCCTAATTTTCTTTTTGCTCTGAATAAGGACTGATTGTCATGTGCCATCCCTGTCATCGCCTGCATCTTCAGCCTGCGGCGCATCTTCAGCCCGCGGCACGTAGCGAGGACTTCCCATGGGCGGGCAGGACTCTGCACCCGAGAATTACACGGGATGGCTTTCAAGAGAGTTTAGATGCCCCCCTACCCCCCGCCCACAGACCTGCTCTTACCACATCAAAATCTTAGTTCAATTTATCGATTCATTCTTATCGAGCACCTAAAGGTCCCCGGTGCGTGCTGTGGGTCTGTTGTACAGACCTGGCCTTTGGGGAGCCAAGGCTGTCCCCACACAGGCTGGCCTGGTGTGGGGAACAAGCCCCACTCTGCACCCAGGCCTGCCTCGGTCCAACACAATGAGGAAGTCACCCTACACAGGAGGGATGGTGACGAGACGTCACCGCAGAGGCGGCAGAAGGGATAAAGGGGAGGTAGGGATGAATAGGGCCCTGGTGTTCGGGAAGGGACTGGCCACCCCGGGCTGAGAGGGAAGCTCAGGGGACTGGGGTCTGCACAGGGCTTGACAGATGGGAGGGTCTGCAGGGATAAAGTGGAGTTTGAGGGGGGCAGTGCAAGGGAGGGAGCCAGGCAAACAAAGGCTTAGAAGCAGAGGAGCCCAGCCCGGGGACACAAAAGGTATTCACATCCTTCCATTCGGTGGCCACAGCTTAATTAAGCCAAAGGGCAGGGGCCTGCGGGCTGGGGGTGGAGCAGCTACCGGAGCAGCTGCTTCTCCATTTTCGGAATTGCACGTCGTTCTGGGGCCCAATTATTCCACCTAAAACTGATCTGAGGCCGGGCGCGGTGGCTCAAGCCTGTAATCCCAGCACTTTGGGAGGCCGAGACGGGCGGATCACGAGGTCAGGAGATCGAGACCATCCTGGCTAACACGGTGAAACCCCGTCTCTACTAAAAAATACAAAAAACTAGCCGGGCGAAGTGGCTG